>NW_012109931.1:599920-601506 GCF_000951045.1 Mandrillus leucophaeus | reverse complement strand
ACATATATACACACACACCTATGTATGTTGACACACACACATATATAAACTTAAAAGTAAATATTTTTAAAGTTTTCTTGTGTATATATATACACATATCTATATATACATATCTATACATACACACATATATATATATATATATTCTTTTTAGTAGAAAATTGATGCACCCCAAGAGACTGTGACAAAACAAAACTATAAGTCTATAAAATAGTCTTGCTGCAAAGGGGTGGGAAAATGTGCTGACCTCAGTAACTTTGAAAACAGTGGAATCTATAAAACAAAAGAAAAAAGAAACTGCACAACACAGTTTGTTTGATTTGTAAAAAAGTTGTGTGCATCTCTCCTCAATTCCCTGGCTATTTCTCTATAAAAGTATCTTAAATTAGCCCGGGGCAGTGGCTCATACACGTAATCCCAGCACTTTGGGAGGCTGAGGAGGGCAGCTCACGAGGTCAGTAGTTCTAGACCAGCCTGGCCAACATGATGAAGTCCCATCTCTACTAAAAATACAAAAATTAACTAGGGGTGGTGGTGCACGCCTGTAGCTACTTGGGAGGCTGAGGCAGGAGAATCGAAAGTACCCTAAATTTTATTTAGATTGTTACTTTTTATATCATTATATAACTCATATGAGGATAACTGGGTGATTAATATTTTTATTTTTTATCTAAAATGGATGATTCATCATTTCTAGATGCTTTGTTTATAATGTATCTATCATTAATTCACCTAAACTTTTTTTTTTAGCAGTGCAAATCCCCTCTGAATACATTAAATATGTTAGACAGACGTTTATCTTTCTCTACCCTTCCTCTCTTCCTTCCTTGCTTTCTTTCCCTTCTTTTCTATGTCTTCCTGTACAAATCCACTGCTGCTCTCAAAGATTTTTGCAATTCTGTCATATTGTCACTTTCTTTCATCATTATATCAGGAATTGTCTTTTCTTCATTTCAGGGTTAGTTTCACACTCCCTGTAATGCCTCTTCTTTGATGTGTTTGTTAGTTACGTAAAAACATATACTTTGGTAAATTCCTGAGAAAGAGTGTATGGGGGTTAAAAGATTTTGGAAACTTTTCATTATTTTTTATAATTAAGGAGATCTTTACTCTCTTTTAACTCTCAATCAATAACGTGTAAAAAATGATATCACTTTGCAGCATTTCTCCATTGTCTCTTACTTTCTAGAATTACAAGAACATATTTGATGTTATACAAAATTCTATATGTTTTCTCCTCACTTTTTGTATTACAGCACTATAGAAAAACAGAACAAAAAAGGTATAGATGTATTGAAAGAGATTTTTTTATGAGGCATGAACTTAACACAATTATGGAATCTGAGAAGTTAAAAGGATAATTTCATAATATGAATATGGTATGAGCTAACCACATTGTATGATGTTTTGTCACAGTCATTTGAACTAGAGCAACTCCACCTTGACTAAGATCTGGGTAAAATGAGGCTGAGACCTACTGGGCTGCATTCTAATTCATAGGATTAATAGGAGGTCTGCACAAGATACAGGTCATAAAGATCTTGCTGATGAAACAGGCTGCAGTAAAGAAGCTGGCTAAAACCCAT
>NW_012109931.1:585185-598575 GCF_000951045.1 Mandrillus leucophaeus | reverse complement strand
CTTTGCATTTTCAGATAAATATTGCATACTATGATTTTATGCTTTCATTTGTAAATAATTCCTCTTTTCAATTTAAAAACAATTGGGCAAGATATCCAAATTCATAATTAGACACTTTGTGTGTGTGTGTATATATGTGTATATAGATATATACATACATATGTATCTCCAAATTTGTTAGTCATTATTTTTATAATATTTAATTTAGTAGTAATATTTAAAGAGATAAAAGTATTTTAGAATTACCTAATCCATAGCACCTGAACTACGGAATATGAATAATGACCAAATTTTGTAACAACACCAATTTTATCTAACTTATTTTAATACTTTAACATATTTTTGAAGTTCCACAAAATAACATTGTGGAAAGAATATTCCAAATGCGCACTTTTTGTTTATAACTGTAGGTTTGTTCCTTTCGTATGTTAACAATTTAATTATGTGTCTTCTATGTCTAATTAATTACATATTACAAGTTGACTTTATAATCATTTGTTTATAAAATAGCTGCAAAATAATAAGTTCCATAGCAATTTTATATTAATACATAGAAAGATATTTACATGGAGTGTTTGCTTTAAATACATTGAATGTTGTTGTGTATACTTCCATGACTATATTTTTACACATTATTTTTCCCTAATGACATATTATAAATCTGTTGGTTAGTTGACCTTTTGTCACTTCCAAACTATTAAATTTTCTTTCAGCTTATGATTTACATAATTGCATATTTAGTCACAATATGTCAGTATGAATTCCTTCTTGGCAATAATACTAGGCTAAATTCCTTGTTTAGTACTGCATTTTGTCAAGAAAGAGTTGAGTAAGACAAAAAAGGTTCCTATAAAATTTAGTAAGTATCATTTCAATTTTTCCCACAGAAAAATTTTACTGTAATATTGCAATCTTTTTCTAACCTAAATGAAAAAAAAAGTTTCCAAATAGTTACTTTTTAGATAATAATAATGATGATAATAATAATAATAATAGAAATTTAAGGGGCTTGAGAGTGATTGAATAGTCATCACTGTTCTTGTGGTTACTGTCTTCTGGTGTTGCTCTCTGCTTTTACATCTGCTGCATATTAATTAGCCACTTGTTTCCTGGGTTTTTATCAAATTGAATGGAGGAGAATGGGATAATTGCTTTCCTCCAAGAGTGGTAATGCTATCTATTAGCAAGATTAGAATCACACATAAATATATTATAACAATAAAGACAAAGAGATATCAGTAGAGACTTTACTGCTACCACAATTAGGTGTAGACATGCATTATCACATTGACTTGTTTTTAATTTCCTAACATTTCTTTAAGAGGAATTTAAGTGAGTATAATACACAAAACCTTTTTCAGGTGTGAAGCTAATAATTCAATGCAGTGGCAAATGGACTCTTTTCACATTTGATTGAATTTTTCTTAGGGATTTCTAAGTAAGTAATTAAAGTTACACCTAATTGCAAGAAATGCAGTTTGAATTATTGCCAATTCTAGATTGAGTAACTTTTTTTTCTTTTTTTTTGGAGACGGAATCTTTCTCTGTCGCCAGGCTGGAGTGCAGCGGCGCTGTCTCGGCTCACTGCAACCTCTGCCTGCCAGGTTCAAGCGATTCTCTTGCCTCAGCCTCCCAAGTAGCTGGGACTACAGGCACGTGCCACCACACCCAGCTAATTTTTGTATTTTTAGTAGAGACGAGGTTTCACCATGTTGGCCAGGCTGGTCTCGATCTCTTGAGCTTGTGATCCAACTGCGTCGGCCTCCCAAAGTGCTGGAATTACAGGCGTGAGTCACCGCGCCCGGCTGAGTAACTCTTTTCAGAAGCACACAGGTGTTTGAATACCTATTAATTAATACTTTGCATCCTTTAATTTATATATTATTGTTAGTTCCTGCTTAGTTTTATCAAGCAATCTATTAAGGTAAGACCCCCTTTTTAAAAAAGATATGATAATTTCAAACACGTTAAATAAATTTTCCTGTTTTCCTTTATTCCAATAATAGATATCATTAGAGCATAACGAACTGCTTTGATCATTATAATGTATTCATCTCTTCTGTTTTGGCATTATGAAAATAAATATTTGAATTCTGTAGAATACATGTGATTAATGTCTTTGTTATTTTCACACAATGAGTTCATTATTTGTTCCATTCACTCTTTGTTCATGGAAATATAAAGGAATGATTCATATTGTGCTAAGATGTTAATAATATAATAATTTGATTTCTCTTAAAATATAAGAAATTTGGCTAAATTATTATTTGACGGTGGCAATACGTTTCAGAACTAATATGGATAATATGCAAAAACAAAAAGTAAAAAAAATCTTAAAGATGCAAACATTTGTAATACTAAATTTTATAAACAGGATAATCAATGGAGGAAACATAAAATGTATACATTAGAGTTTTTTGTTTATATGGTATAATTTCGCTCACCAAGAATCCATTCATTATTTATTCAGTAATTGATGTATCTTTATACACTGTAGTTAAAACAGGCACAATGGATAATACCAACTTCTATAGCACAAGTTAAATACAATGGAAATTAAAAGCTACAAACTTCTCTTATGTTCATTCTTACTCATGAAAGAAGATTCCTAAGATTACTTACATTTAAGAAGCATAGAAGCATCTGAAAAGAGTGAAGCCAGAGTTTTTATAAAATGTATGTTCTTAAGCAACATCATGGCCACTTTCCAAGTTTTATTTTACTCATTAATGAGTGTGTATGTGTATGTGTCTGTGTTTTATAAAATTGTATTAGGAGGGCAGGTTAATGTATCCAGCACCACAGTCAAGTTAGAATAAAGCTTCATTAAAACAAGGATCCCTCCTGTTGCTCTATCAGAGATACACACTCCTCCCTTCCCTCCTCCTTCCCTAATGCTGAACACTCTAATATAGTCTCGTCTTAAAAATTTAGTCTTTTTGAAAATATTGTATAAATCCTATCATATGTGTATAAGGAAAATAAATCTCAGGACCCTAAAATCACTAAGCAGTGAGAAAAGTCAAACTGAGAACTATGAAAGGCAAACCTGCTTCCCATTTTATTCCTAAACAAGATTGCTACAAAGGTAAGCTGTATACCTCCCTCACAATTTGCCCACAGGAAATTCCTTGTGGACAAAGGACAGACAGAACTCAGAGTCATCCCTCTGAGGCTCACCTGAGACAAATGCATATATGATTACTTCCTCCGCCTATTGTTTATGTAAAAATGCAGATTCATGGAGCCAGACTAAATTGTGTATTCAGTGGAAGACTGATCAATAACTCAAAAGAATGCCACCTTTACTTTCTTATCTACTTTTAACCTGGAAACTCCAACTTTGAGTTGTCCCCACCTTTCTAGACTGAAACAATGTACATGTTACACATATTGATTGATGTCTCATGTCTCCCTAAAATGTATAATAGCAAACTGTACCACTGACCATCCTGGGCACATGCCATCAGGACCTCCTGAGGCTGTGTCACAGGCACATTCTTAACCTTGGCAAAATAAACTTTCTAAATTGACTGACATCTGTCTCAGATATTTTGTGTTAACATATGAAACCATTTAGAATTGCCTTTTTTACTTGGTTTAAATCTTAGAGATTCATCCAAGTTTTATTTTACATCAATGGTTTGTTTAATTCCTGAGTAGTATCGTCTGGTATCAGTGTAGTACATTTTCTTTAGTCATTAACTCATTGAAGGACATCTGTGTTGGTTCCAGTTTTGAGTTATAAACATTCATATACAGGTGTTTATGTGACCATGTCTTTCCCTTTTTCTGTGATAATATCAAAAGTTAAATTTGTAGATCTTATGGTAGTTTCATGTTGAGGTTTTTAAAAAGAGTCAAACTGTTTTGCAGAGTGCAGTACCATTTAATATTCCCACTGGCAATACTTGAATGATCTATTCTCTTCCTATCCTCTCCAAGATTTAATGGTTTCACTATTTTTTTTTTTTAAGCCATTCTGACAGTTGTGTAGTGTGTCAAATTACGCCTCAGTTGACAGATGTAATGAACTTCCTGTGGTTCAAATGTTGAGAGCAATACCAAGGGACTGTGGCAAGGTGAGGGAGTAGCCACACTCTATGTGTCCTTGGCAAATGTTGCAAAACGTATTTTTCTCCAACCAAGTCAGAAACAGTTTCAGAAAACAATGTCAAAAACAATTACAGCTGGAAATTCCCCAACTAACCACCAACAGACTACCTGCAAACAGCCAATTAAGAGAGACTGGTGGTTTGGCGTTTAAAGGTCTTCTAATCAAGACTCTATCACTTCCTTAACTCTCCCCCTCTTCTTTATGATCTCTAACTCTTCAACCTGCTCCTCCTCAGAGTACCCTTTCATTTTTACACCGAGGGCTTCTTGTCCTCAGTCTGCAATCTGAAGTTTGCTTTGGAAAATAAAGTTATTCTTTTGCTTCCACTGATTTCATTGATCTTTTATTAACAAATGGTATTGAAATGGGAGCATCCCCTGACCGCCTCGCTAGATGTGCAATAGGGGTGTGGCTCATCTGTTTGGCCACTGTGTGCTCCAACCCTTTATGAGAGAAAGAGCATGCAGACAGACAGGTGCAGGAGACAAGGCAAGTGCTTTTGGGCTCGGGCTCCATGGTAGCATCTAGCCGGGCTGTCTGAGGTTCCCAGAGCCCCAGTGAGCATGCTACAGTGCTCTTTTAACTCTGCCACCCGCAGATGGCTTAAGCGTTAATCATTTCAGTGCCCTCTTGGGACCTGGGTTCTTGTCTGGTGTCCAGGAAAAATCAGATCACACAGACAAACTGAAGGATGGTAAACACAGGGAATTTTACTGCCAGATAGAGGTGGCTCTCATTCGGATGAATGGGGAGCTGAAAAGGGGATGGACTAAGATGATCTTCCCCTGGAGTTCCATCATCCCACAGCCATTGTTCCCTCTGACCATCCCCAGCTGAACTCCTCTTGATGTTCAGAAGCTCCTTCTCTGCCGCGCTGCTCTGCCACGCTTCTGTTCCTCTGCTCTTGTTTATCTGCCCATGGAGCCTGGGGTTTAGGGATTATATGGGTATAGGATAGAAAGGAGTGACAGGCCAAAAGGCAACATTTGGCACAAAAACAGGAATCCCTGTTCCCATCTAGCGCCCTGGATTGCCAGACTTGGGAATGGGACCTTTGCCAGGGAACCTCCCTCTTCTACCTAATATCTCCCTGACTTCTCTCTGTACCAGCATTTCAGTTTGGTTTTAATTCACATTCCTTTAATGGTGAAGGATGTTATACATATTTCCATGTGCTTATTTGCCAATTGTGTATTCTCAGTGTAATATGCGTTTATATCTTTTTTCCATTTTTAACTCTAATGACTGTTTTTTCACTATTGAGTTTTGAAGTTCTTTATATATTGTATATATTAGTTCTTGTCAGATTTAGTAAATATTTTCTCTCAATTTTCACCTTGTCTTTTCATCTTACTTAGAGTATCTTTTGCAGAGCAAAAGTTGAAAGTTTTGATGAGGCTCAGCTCACCAATTTTTTTTATTTTGTGAATTATACGTTTCACGTCAAGTTTAACAACTTCTTTCCTAACTTTGACCCAAAGGTTATCTATTATTTCCTTTTTATAGTTTTGTATCTTACATTTAAGTCTGTGAACCATATTAAATTAATTTTTTGTGCAAGGTATAAAGTTTTTGCCAATGTTTATTTTCTGGCCTATAGATATCTAATGCTATAGCATTTTTAGTTGAAAGGCTACTCTTCAACCACTAATTATTTTGCACAGTGTCAAAAATCAGTTAGGCATGTTTGTATGAGTCTATTTTGGGGGATTTCCATTCTCTTTTATTGATATATTGTATCTTTCCCTCGTTAACACCACACAGTCTTAATTAATATAGCTATATAAGTATAGTAATACTGATGAGTAGCGATTCTTTTAACTTTTAGTCTCCTTTTTCAAAATTGTAGCTATTGTAATGCTTTTATACTTCCATAATGTTACAGAATGTTTCTGTCTTCTCAAAATTCAGGTATTAAAGCCCTAATTTCAAATATGGTGGTATTTGAAGGTGGAGGTTTTAAGAGATTTTGAGGTTTAGATTAGGTCATGAGAGAGGAGCTCCAAGATGAGGTGGTCTCCTCATAAGAAGAAGAAAATAAATCAGAGCTCTTTCTTTCTCTGCCGTATGATTACACAGTGAGAGGGCAGCTATCTGCAAGCCAGGAAGAGAGCCTGCTCTATCTGAATGTATGTGTCTTTCCAAAATTCATATGTTGGAACTTAAACCCCATGGTGATGGTATCAAAAGGTGGGGCTTTTGGGTGGTAATTAGGGCATAAGGGCCTAATTATTTGGTCATGAGGGCCTAATTATTTAATTTTTCATGGAATTAATACCTTTCAAAAAAAATAGAACTAACTAAGCCCTTTTGCCTTTCCTATTTCCATCATGTGAAGATGCAGTCATCATGTGTCATCTTGGAAGGAGACAGTGAATCCTCACCATACGCTGAATCTATTGATGCCTTGCTATTTGATGTCCCAGCTTCCAGAGTGTCAGAAATAAACTTCTATCATTTATAAATTACCCAGTGTGTGGTATTTTGGATAGCAGCACAAATAGACTAAAACAGAAATTGCTACTGAGAAGTGGGGTGTTGCTATAACAAATACTGAAATATGTGAAGGTGGCCTGGGGTCTGGGTAAATGTCAACTATTAGAAGGTGGAACATAAAGCACTATTCTGGTGTGAGCTCGGAAGAAGAGGAGAGCTGCAGAGAGAAACTTAATCTTCTTAAAAATAGTGTAAATGATCTTGAACAGAATGTTAGTAGAAATATGGACAGTAAAGGCCATTCTGATGAGATTTTAGATAGAAATGGGAAATACATTTCTGTATGCCTGAGAGAGAGAGAGAGAAAAGTCATTGTGAAAACTGAGAGAGAAGTCATTGTGGTTATAGAGTGGCTGAATTTTGTTCTTGACCTAGAGCTTTGTGGAAGGTAGAAGTAAAAATTGATGAACTAGGATATTTGGCAGAAGAAATCTCTAAGTAGTGTTCAGGGTGCTTCATAGCCTTGCTTGACCTTTTTTTTTTTTTTTTTTTTGGTAGTAAAACAAATTAGGACAGAAACAAACTACGGTGGAATTTGTAATCAAAGGGGAAATAGTAAAGATTTGGAAAATTTCCAGCCTGGTCAGATGATAAAGGATAAAACCCTGTGGTCAGGAGCGAATACCAAAGGTGTGGCCAATCAAATGTTTGGTGAGATTAGTATGGCTATCAGGAAGCCAGATGCTATTCATCAAGACAGTGGAAGAATAATTTTCAGATGGCAATTCCATCACAGACCCAGAGTGCCAGTAATTTGAGGGCAGAATCTATTCAAAGGAGGGCCTCAGGGTGTCCATGGAAACTTGGGGCTCACTGCCCCATACCACCTCAATCTTCTGCCCCCTTAATTCCCATGCATCACTACTTGGCTACCCCAGCTGTGGTCAAATGGTTCCAGCCTCAACTTGGGCCATTGTCCATCTCACAAATGGTAACCTTTGGCAGCATCTGCATGGTGTTAATTCAGCAGGTGCACAGAGTGTAAGAGCTGTGGAGGCATGATTACCTTAATCTAGATTTCAAAGGAAGCCTTGGAGAGCCTCAGGACCCAGAGAACTGACACAGAGACACAGTCACTGTAAAGACTCCATCCACACTAGGGAAATGTCCAGTGGAGGCATACAGTTTGGCTCACCAAAGAGAGTGCCCACTAGCACAATGACCAGCAGAGCCATGGGGTTTGGGCCACCCTAGACAACCCCTACTAGTGAGGGAGAAGAAAAGGAAAAATTAGTTAGGTAGACAGCTAAGGCTAGTCCTCAGAGAGGCAGCCTGCCCAAAAAATTACAGCTACAGGCAACTATAGAAGAGCCTGGGGAAAAGTCAGATTGCATCTGTGAGATAAGGATGCAAGGTCCAGCATAGAGGTCTTTTGTTCTTTGTGTGAGTAGTAGTCTCCCAGAAAAAAATTTTCTCCCCTTTTCAAGCATGTACAGGGTGGGCTCTGTGGGAACTTGCACAGGGAGGAGGTGGGGACTTTCCTAAAACAAACCCATAGTTATACAAACAAAATCTGCTTTGTGTGCCCACAACTAGTAGGTAAGGAGAATTATACAGACAACTTTACAGATAAGAGAAGTTACCCAAACAGCTACAGAGATGAAAGGAGTTTCCTATAAAAGCTTTTCAATTTGACTGTAAAAAATGGCAACCAACTCAGGCTCCCTTCTCTTTGGAGGAGAGCTTTTTTCTTTAGCTTATTAAACTTTTGCTCCAACCTCATCCTTTGCATCCACAATCCTTAATTTTCTTTGATGTGAGACAAAAAAGCTTGGATAACACTTTAGCCATTGTGGCCATTGACCCTGACCTGTTTTGCTAGAGCATACTTGATGAAGTCCTAGAGACAGAGTTGCCTCTGAGACACCAAAATAGTAGAGCCACCAGTGTTCAAAACCAGCCTGGGAGAGTCACAAGCACTTCAACCTCTGAAAGCTACTGTTCGGGTTATACCCAGTGAAGCCATGGAGGCAGGATCACCTAGGATCTCAGGGGCCCAAAACCTGTCTCAATGTGTCTGGAGGGTGAGACAGGGAGTCAAAGAAGATTTTTCTTCCACCTGAAGATTTAATGTTAGTTGCTTTGTTAGATTTTGGAGTTACTAGGGATCTATTACCCCTTTATTCTTTCCTGTTTCTCTGTTTTGGAATAGGGATGCCTATTCTATTCCTGTCCCCCCCCACCCCATCATATTTTGGAAGCACATTACTTTTTTTATTTCATAGACTCATAAATGGAGGGGAGAATTGCCTCAGGATGAATCATACCTTGAGTCTCACCCATATCTGATTTAGATGATATTAAGATAAAACTTCATAATTAGCCTTTAAAGTTGATGCTGGAATGAGTAAATAAATTTGGGGATATTGGAATAGAATGAATGTATGCTGTATGTGAAACAGTCACAGATTTTATGGGCCAGGGAACAACATATGTGTTCCTCCAAAATTTCTATGTTGGAACATAAACCACAAAGTGATGCTATTAGTTGCGACCTTTGAGTGGTAATTGGGTCATAAATGGGATTAATGTTTTTATAAAGGGACTGGAGGGAACAAACAAGAACGCTTTGCCCTTCTACCTTCCACCATATGAGCACACAGCAAACAGGTACCATCTTTGAAGAATAGAGTGAGCCCTCATTAAATATTTAATGTGCTTGTGCCTTGATCTTGGACTTCCCAGCCTCCAGAACTGGAGAAATAAATTTCTATTATTTGTAAATTACCCAGTTTCTGGTAACTTGTTATTACCATGAAGGAACCTAGTAGTGAATAAAAATGACTCTTGGGAGCAGAGATCTTTCTCATGTTTATTACCTTTTATTTATTGTTTTATTTTTATTTTTTCGAGACAGAGTCTCACTTTGTCACCCAGGTTGGAGTACAGTGGTATGATCTCAGCACACTGCAACCTCTGCCACCCAGGTTCAAACAATTCTCATGCTTCATCCTCCCACTAGTTGGAATTACAGGTGAGCACCACCACACCCAGCTATTTTTTTTGTTTGTTTTTGGAGAGATGGGATTTCACCATGTTGGCCAGGCTAGTCTCGAACTCCTGGCCTCAAATGATCTGCCCGCCTTGGCCTCCCAAATTGCTAGAATTACAGGTGTGAACCATGTGCCCAGCCGTGTTTTTATCTTAGGCATACAGTATTCAGTTTTTTATTATTACGATATTAGATGCAGGGTTTTTTAGAAGTTTCTTAACAAGTTAAGGATGTGCACTACTCTCTCTACTTTTCTGAGCATTTTTATCATAAATGTGTGTCAGGTTTTGCTATTTTTTCTGTATCAATTGATATGATCATTTGTTTTTTCTTCTTAAGCCTGTTGATACTGTAGGTTACATAGATTTCCAAATATTAAAACACCTTTGAATATCTGCAATAAATTCCACTTGATGATGGTATACAATTCATTAAATAGATTGCTGGGTTTGATGTGCTGTTGTTAACTTGTTGAATTTTGAGTTTAAATTCATAGACAATATTAATTATTAGTGTTTTTAAAACTATATTTTCTAGTTTCAGTATCAGGGTAATTCTGATCTTATATAGAGTTTAAA
Organism: Mandrillus leucophaeus; assembly: GCF_000951045.1. NCBI lineage: Eukaryota > Metazoa > Chordata > Mammalia > Primates > Cercopithecidae > Mandrillus > Mandrillus leucophaeus. Next base: position 588,392 of record NW_012109931.1, on the reverse strand, counting down.
AGTATTCCCTTCTTTTATATTTTTCTGGAAGATATATTGTAAAATTGGTGTTAATTAGTTTTAAGAAATCTATTAGATTATTGAGTGATTGGAGATTTTAAGCTATAAATTCAAATTCTTTAAGGTTAATAAGACTTCAGATTATGCATTTTATCTTCGTGTCACTTTGACTGTGATTATTGGGGAATGGATCTATACATTCTAAGCTGTTGAATTTATAAGTGCAAGGTTTTTTTCTAGTATTGTAATATTACCCTTTAACGGCTGAGGATCTCTATGATATACATTATCCACTTTCAGTTCTGATATTGGTGATTTGTTTCTTTACCCTTTTTATTTATTATTCTTTTGCTGAACATGTATCAATTTTATTGATCTTTTTGAGGAAACAAATTTATTTCACTGCTTTTCTCTGTTGTTTAACTGTTTCCAAATTCATTGATTTCAGTTCTTGTCTTTTTTATTTGTTTTTTCTGCTTGCTTTGAGAGCACTTTGCTTTCCTCATTTCTTGAGCTAGGCATTTTGATTATTTATGTTAGACATTTCTATTCTTAAGTGTTTTGTGTTATAAATTACCTTCTCAGCATAGTTCAGATGCATTGCTCATATGCTACATATTTTATTTAACTTTCATTCAGTTCTATGTGCTTTTATTTACTTAAAATATTCCTTTTGTCTCTTTTTATTAATACATGTTTTATATAATTTCCAAGTAATTTGAGACATTCTTTTATCTTTCTGTAATTGATCACATCTCTTTGATTTTGTTATGGTCATAGAACATACTCTATGTGCATTCCATTATTTTAAATGTGTTTATGTTTACTTTACAGGCTATAATTTAGAACCTATTGGTTGATTGGATTCAGATAATGCTGTTGATTTTCTTTCTATCATGTCTATCAGTTGCTGAGAGAAGGACAATGATGCTCCCAATAATAACTGTGGAAAATCTATGCTCCTTTCAGCTTCATATATTTTGAGGCTCTGCTATTTGGAGCATATCTATTTAGAATTACTGTTTTTTGGTGAATTCACCCTTTTATAACAATGTAATGTCCATCTTTGCATCTAGTAATTTTACTTGCTCTTAGTCTACTTTATCTTGCATTATTATACCCATCCCTCCTTATATAAATTAATGTTTGCATGGTCAGTATTTTTCCATTATTTTACTTTCTTTATTATTATTACTATTACTATTATTATTATTATCATTTTGAGATAGAGTCTTGCTCTCCTAGACTGGAGCTTCATGGCATGATCTTGGCTCACTGCAACCTCCACCTCCCGAGTTCAAGCAATTTTCATTCCTCAGCCTCCCAACTAGCTAGGATTACAGGTGCACACCACCATGCCCAGCTAATTTTTGTATTTTTAGTAGAGATGGGGTTTCTCCATGTTGGCCAGGCTGGTCTCAAACTCCTGACCTCAAGTGATCGACCAGCCATGGCCGCCCAAAGTGCTGGGATTGCAGGTGTGAGCCACTGTGCCTGGTCCCATTCTTTTACTTTCAAGTTACCTATGTCATTGAATTTGAAGTAAGTTTCTGGGAAATAGTTTTGTTGCTGGGTCATTTCGGAAAAAAAAATTCTGCAGGTATTTGTTATTGGTGTATTATAATATTTATATTTTAGCATTTTAGATAATTATTGGTAAGTCAGAGCTCAAGTCTGGCATTTTGTTTGTTTTCTCTATGTCCAGTAGATAGTGATAAGACACATATTTTAATATTCAGAGAATCACTAATCTTTATTAACTATATAACTTTTATATATGTTATATAACTTATATATAACTTATAACTATATATGTCCTAAAAAAATCATTAATAAAGATAAATTCTTCAAAATGTCCAGGTAGCTCACAGAAAGGCAATAAAAATGAAACAGAAGAATGAGGAAAATGTGATGCAATGTAATCAGCAAAGAGGGTTTGGCTGCTTGAACTTGTAGAATAAAGTCAAAATAACAAGAGTGAGGTGTGATAAAAAGAGAGCAAACTTTGTTAAATGCTAGCAAGATTGGAGAATGGGTGGGATTCTTTCCAAAAATTATCACTTTCCAATGCACTTACTTCTTAAATCATGTGGAAGATTCATAAGACCCCATCATATATATATATGTATACACACACACACACACATATATATGGGAATATTTGAATTTTTAAGGAGACTGAATGAATTTTTAAGGAGAAGGGTTAGTAATGCAGGAAAGACAGCAGGGCTAAAAGGTGTGAGCACAGTATCAGGTGGTATGAACTGCTTTGACCGTTTGTCGTGAATTATTGTTCTATCTGGTGAAGCAGCTGGTGCCATCATGGCCTCAACCAGGTTACAAATCAATAGCAGTCAATTTTGCAGTCAGTCTCTAGCAGGGAGTGAGTCCTGGCCTTGGAGTAATCTTTTACTGGAGAGGAATTCCAGAGATGTCTGGTCGGTATCATGATTCTGCCCCTGAAGCTTCTAAGGAAATATATGACCAGATAAGTGAGCATGATGTGTGCTTAACAAGCATTAAAGTAAATAAATGTGCATAAGGCATGGGAGCATAAAGTGGGAAAGGCAAGGGAGTTAAGCACACACTCAGACTACATTTCAAGACAAAAGAAAACACATTTGTAGATTGTCTCAAAGCTACATCTTGAAACTGGGGTGAGAGGAGGAAAAATTTTTTAGGCTGTAAAACACTTTGTAGTTTATCTCATAGCTACATCTCAAAACTGGGGAGAAAGTAGGAAGGGGAAAAAACGATTTAAAATGTGGTTTGAAGCTAAACTGCTTGGTTAAAAAAGTAATACTGCTTGGTTAAAAAAATAATACTTTGGCTAGCCATAAGTAGAAAGCTGAAACTGGATCCTTTCCTTACTCCTTGTACGAAAATTAATTCAAGATGGATTAGAAACTTAAATGTTAGACCTAATACCATAAAAACTCTAGAAGAAAACCTAGGTAGTACCATTCATGATATAGGCATGGGCAAGGACTTCATGTCTAAAATATCAAAAGCAATGGCAACAAAAGCCAAAATTGACAAATGGGATATAATTAAACTAAAGAGCTTCTGCACAGCAAAAGAAACTACAATTAGAGTGAACAGGCAACCTACAGAATGGGAAAAAAAATTTGCAATCTACTCATCTGACAAAGGGCTAATATCCAGAACCTACAAAGAACTCAAACAAATTTACAAGAAAAAAAAAAA
>NW_012109931.1:573191-584858 GCF_000951045.1 Mandrillus leucophaeus | reverse complement strand
CACGTATGTTTATTGCAGCACTATTCACAATAGCAAAGACTTGGGATCAACCCAAATGTCCATCAGTGACAGACTGGATTAAGAAAATGTGGCACATATGCACCATGGAATACTACGCAGCCATAAAAAAGGATGAGTTTGTGTCCTTTGTAGGGACATGGATGCAGCTGGAAACCATCATTCTTGGCAAACTATCGTAAAAACAGAAAACCAAACACCGCATGTTCTCACTGATAGGTGGGAACTGAACAATGAGATCACTTGGGCTTGGGAAGGGGAACATCACACACTGGGGCCTATTATGGGGAGAGGGGAGAGGGGAGGGATTGCAATGGGAGTTATACCTGATGTAAATGACGAGTTGATGGGTGCTGACTAGTTGATGGGTGCAGCATAGCAACATGGCACAAGTATACATATGTAACAAACCTGCACGTTATGCCCATGTACCCTAGAACTTAAAGTATAATAATAAAAAAAAAAAAGAAAAAAGAAGACTATGATTCTGAGAAAATAAAAGTAAAATAATAATAATAATAATACTTTACCTCTGTGGTCTTCCACAAAAAATATATCCCTTCATTCTAATCATGAGAAACACTTCAGACAAATCCTGACTAAATAACTTTCAACAAAATGCCTAACCAGTACTCCTCAAAACTATGAAGGTCTTTAAAAAATAAAAAGGAAAAGTCCAAAAAGATGTCATAACCAACAAAAGCCTAAGGTGATATGATGAGTAAATACAATGTGGTATCTCGGATGAGATCTTGGAACAGAAAAAGGCATCAAATAAGGAAATCTGAATAAATTATACACTTTACTCGATAATGATTTATGAATAAGATTTCATTAATTGCCAGGCATAGTGGCTCAAACCTGTGGTTGTGACACTTTTCGAGGCCCAGTCGGGCAGATTTCTTGAGCCCAGGAGTGTGAGACCAGCCTGTGCAACATGGTGAAAACCCATGTCAACAGAAATACAAAAATTAGCTGGACATGGTGGCACGCGCATGTGGTCCCAGCTACTTGGAATGCTGAGTTTAGAGAGTCATTTGAGCCTGAGAGATAGGAGCTGCAGTGACCAGAGACCGTACCGCTGCACTCCAGGCCACGTGACAGACTGAGTTCTTGTCTAAAAGAAAAAAGCAAAAGAATGCACTATTGTACCATAAAAATGTAAGATATTAATGCTTGGAGAAACTGGATGTTGGGTATATGGAATCCTTGTGTACTACCATAAAACTTTTTCTGTAAATATAAAAATGTTCTGAAAATAAACTTTAAATAAATTTTTAAAAATTTCTTTTGATTGTAATATGGAGAATGAATTACAGCCTGTATAGGGTGGAGACAGGAATTAGGATGCTGTTGCAGTAATTCATGTGCCAGATGATACGACCTTTCCCAGAAAAATGTCAATAAGGATGCAGGGCTGTTAAACATTTTCCAAAAATGTTTAGGAACTAAAGTAAAAATGACTAATTATTGACCAGGGTATAATAGCATAATGTCAAGGAGGCAAGGATTATATAAGTTTTGGTGACAGTAAATAGTGATAACATCATTGGATATATGAAATAGGAAGATAAATACTGGGAGAGGAACATGTAATGAGTTAAGTTTTAGACAGTTTCCCAGTTTTCATGTACAGATTTTTTATATATATAAAATATATATATTATATATATACACGCATATATATGTATGTATATACATATATACCCATTTATATATATATATACACGCACACATAAGACCCCATTATATATATATACACACGCACACATATGTGTGTGCGTGTATATATATATATATATAAATGGGGTCTTACGAGTCTTCCACATGATTTAAGAAGTAAGTGCATTCAAACATTTTTCTTAACATTAGGCAAATTAAGTTGAAAAACAAATTAGTGTACTTGACTAAGATCTTTGGATTTGTAGTGTGTTTACACTAGATTTACCTCTGTCATGAACACAGACTCAAACGATAGATAATTTTTCAAAACTCCTTTTCTCTGTTGAGATGCCTGGCATCAATTGTCTCCCCATTTAAATGTACATACATGGTTTCAGTTTTTGAAACTTTCAAATAATAAAATAAAAATAATGCAAATAGGATATAATTTTTTACATTGAGTCTTTGAGACACTGTTGATGTCTATTCTGGGCTTTATATAAATGATTAAAGTGAAAATAAAATGATTAAAGTGAAAATAATAAATGATTAAAGAGAAAATTGTCTTCCACCTTCCCTTTAGTTTAAGTTAGATAAATTCTGAACTGGAAATAAAACAAATACCTACCTCCAGTAATATAAGGATGCACACACCTTGCTACAAAAAATTTAACTTATATTTTAGAACCTTGTTTATTGGCACATAATATATGTACATATTTTGGGTGTATATGTGATCATTTGATATATTCATATAATGTAATCAAGTTAAGGTAATTGAGGTATCCATCACCTTAAATATTTATGTCTTATAAATGCATGTTATAAACAGCAAAATAGCTAATATTTCAATTCATTTTTTAAAATTGCCAAACACACACACATACACAGGCTTAAAAATCCAGCTAAACTAAAATGCAATATAAAATCTATTTTAGGAAGAAAATATCTTGAGAATATTATTAGAAGTCACAGACATAAGGTACATTTTTGTGACCCAAACAAAACGATCACAACCAAACATAAAATGATTTTACTGTAAATTAAATGACTATTGAATTAATCACTTGGATCTCAACTCATGCTAGATTACTTTTGTCATTAGATATCTCTTACACAGAATTAGTGAAAATATAAAAAGTGTTATGACTAGAGGAAAAAGTAAAACCTAAAGCAGATAATACTATTAAAGGCATGGCTCTCATGTCCTGAGGTTTAAACTATTTTGTTTTACAGTTTTAGTGAAATGTGCAATATCAACTGTGCAACATCAATAATTTCTATGTCATAAGTCTTAGACAATGGACCTGCAGATGTGTTTCTTGATAACAAATTTTTTTTTTTCTTTAGGGAGTAATAAGTTCTGCTGTGAAGCTGATGTCAGCAAACTCTACAACTTTGATCTTCATAAGGTTATGCTTTGAAAATTAATGGGACAGCTACATATGAAATCAAAATCAATTTACTATTTTCCACAATGGAGAAAGAATGAATTATCCAATATAAAGTGTGGAGCACTATAACGGCTGCAATCTCATCTCACTATTCTTATGTTTTTTAATAAACTGTTCATGCTTTGTTCTTGTAGTTTATGACATCAAAGGGACTCTTCTGTAAAATTACAGCAATAAATTTCACCTTATGCCGGACAGATTTTACTTCTTTTCTGTCTATCTGTCATCCTGTTTTGCAAATAATCAAGACATGACAAAATTGATTAAAGATTTATCTTGCCTTCATGAAATAGAATAGCTGCCTTACTTAGCTGAAACATGGCAATGTAAAAGCAGAGCTAAGTTTAGACCAAGTTGCTACCATTTAACATCACTCAAAAGACAAGTGATATTCAGGTAAACCTGATACTGTTGCTTATTATCACTGAATATTTAATTTCTTGTAGTTCAAGTTAAAGTAGATTTCATTATTTACCACTGGCATTTGGCAAAAATTGTTAATCAGGTATAAAAAAATGCATTGTTTACTACCATCTGCTGTCACATCTGTTTCACAAATAAATGGTTCTAAAAAGAATATGTATAAATTTAATACAGAACAGATACTTTTAGATATAATTTTAAATGTTAAACATTGACTTTTTTCCAAAATATTATATATTTGAATTGTAAAATATTCCTATACATATTTAGGGCCTGGTTTTCTCTACTTCTTCCCTGTAACAATTCTTAGTGCTCTGCAAACCTCCCATTCTCATTTTAACTGTTCGCTACACACAAACACACACACACACACACAGAGCTCACTTCCTTCTCTTTTCATGCCTGCATATCTTATAACAGTTATGCTTACTCTCTTGTAAATTTCTGTCCTATTTCATATTGTAGAGTTCACCAACAAAAGAAAGATTTGATCAACATCTTTCACTCACCCGTCAGCCAGAATGGGTTACAATACTTGCTGTAAATGTAGGTGATATACAGAAACTTTTAAACATAATATGCATTGTTGTACCTGATATGTCTTTTAACCAACACTTTGTGTAACATAATGCTAAGATACAGAAGAGTAGTTTTCTGTAATTAACTCTGCCAAAACAAGAAACTAAAAGCCACGGAGTAATGATACACAAGTAAGACAAGAACTGAATATGCTGTAAACACTCTCTTGTTAAGCAGACCTATTAAAAATATAAACAAGAAATTTTATATATTGGATAATTTTCCCCAGGATTTAAGAGAGGGCAATGCAGTTCTGAGACCTACCCTCTTTGCATTCTGTCTCTCCTATAGGAACACACCTGCCCCTAGGGCACTACCAAATGTTAGCTGTTCTGAATCTCTACCTATCATATTTCCCGGAGGTTAAGTGTGGCCCTCCTTACTCTTCATTGCTACTTTCAAAACATTTCAGAGGTGAAAAGATAAGAGCTTAGGCAGGTAACAGTTAAGTGATTCACATTTAAAAACATAATAAACTTTCTAAATATTATTCATATTTAGAATAATATAGAAAGTAATAATTATAACTTAATAATATATAAAAGTAATAATGGAATAATTCAAATGTTATCAAATGCTATTTTGCCCTTTGCAAGAAATCTTAAACACAAAAATAGATAATCATAGCTTTAATCCGCTTTACAAAAATTCCCTGCAATGTCTGTGCTTGTCAACAAATTATCCTATTGAAAAATTCCAATGAACTCTACTAGTATTCCTCAATGTTTTTAAGATTTCCTGTTGAAATTAACCATTATGTAATATAGTGACAACATATAAGTAATAAAAATGCTTAAATAACATGAATGCTTCAACAGAAATGCTATGAAATTTAAAACTATCTTTTTATGTCTAAATATTCAAAGGCCCTCAAATTAACAACCAATTTAAAATTTGTAGTTCTCTTGAAGGCTTTATAGTAGCAGGAAGTTTTATAAAATGCAGAATGTGAATTGAAGATTCACGTGTCTGTAAAACTCATTATGGGAGTAGGCTCATAGTGTTCCACTAGAAAGCAGCACCTCCTTTTGTTTAAGTTCTAATTTGTGAGTAAGTAAATTCAATCTATTGCACAACTAATCCAGTTACGTGCATTTGTATGAAATATAATACATAAAAACTAATTATGGAAAGTTTTGACACAAATATTCCTGTTTTGTTAACCTTTGCCTTTCATTCTCAAGCAAATATGTTGCTGATATAATGCTTATCCAAAAACACAATGTTTCATGAAGTTTGTAGATTAGAAAGAAACTTTACGGTTGTTATTTTTTATTTTTATTTTTATTTGAAAAACATTTTAAAAACAAAATAAGGAGCTGATAATCAGAACATAATTGACAGGATTATGCACCACATTAAAAATAGAGGGAAAAAAGTGAAAAAAATCCATAACCCAACTTAAAATTATGGATTGTTCCTAAATATAGTAAGCATTTCTAGCCAAATAAAAATTGATGAGCATAACTGTTTTTAAATCCAGTCCTATTCTACACAGGAATCTGAGTTCCTAGAAAATAGAGAAAAATATATATAACTGACAGAATTTTAAAGATTAAATGAGACATCCTGTTTGTGCAGCCTGGACTATATTTAGTGTTTAAAATGTGCATGTGTAATACTTTCCCTTAAATTATTAATTTTCATGTAAAGACATACACATTCTACAAAAACAGGTTGAAGTTTGATTTGATAATAAAACATTTTTCTCAATTTAAACGAAGCACTTTTTTGGGCTAGAATATCCTTTTAGATTAAATCATTGATGATATTTTTCTAATGACAGCATGTCATCCTGGTTCGTTTTTAATATTTTGCAAACATGTTTTTTAAAAAATTTCCAAATGTACATTTGAAGTAGCGATTACAATGAACCCCCATGCAACAATTCCACAACTGTTCGTGCTTTCTGCTGTAATAACAAATGATCCTAATGTCTATATTAGTTTTGACGTTCATTCTGAAACCACATTGAGGGATAAAGTTTCCGTCTCCGTTTTGAAGCAGAGTTTGGAAAAGAGCATGGCAAAACCACAAGGAAGCTCTTCAAGTTTCTCTGTGAAGTGGCACAACTCAATTTTTCTTTCTTTTTTTGGCCAAAGCTGGTGGCCAAAGATGGCCACGTTCAACTCAGTAGGTGTAGAAGTATCCTCTCTCAGTGAAGCACTGCAAGCCCTGTGGCAGTGGTTGGGATGTATTAATTCTTTTCCGGGAAGCAGAGTTAATAAATTATAAATTTGTCAGTTGGCTTGTAGAAGAGTGACATTATTTTTTTTTTCCTGACAACAGAATCTTCCTATCCAAGGACATAGCATTTATTTTCAATTTGTTCAAGTCCACTTTGTATATCTTGGGAAGCTTTTCTCATTGATGTTGCAAAAAAAAAAAAAAATCTTTTTTTTGTATATACTGCTTAGATAACTTATCTTTTTTATTATTATGTCAGATAGGACTTTTATCCTATTGTGTTTTGAATTTAAACCATTTTTATTTTATTGTTATTATTAACTTTTTAATGGCAACCTAGTTTTTAAAGACACCAAGCGATCTGAGAGGCAATACAAAATGTACAAAATAAGTATGTGTTCCTGTTCTTAAGCAGCTCATAATTATAAAAGACACAAGATATATCTGGGTAGTGATACTTCTAATACTACTTAAAATAGTAGGTAACAAATATATAAAATGGTTTGACTATGAATGTGATTGATTTAGACATATGTTCCTCCATTGAGTAATTGATTTAATTGAGCTGAGTAGTTTAACACTGCATGGCTCCTTATTGTTCCCTAAATATCTCTCCTGCACCAGAAAATATTATTCAATAGTATAAATGCACATGTGAAAAAATGTTTTTCTGACCAGTGGCATGACACTTATAGAACTTTTAAATAAATATGAGGTATATAACAGGATGCTATGGAACAGATAAATAATTGATTTAATGCTTTTGTCACAGAAGTTAAAGTTTAATGCAAAATTTTTCATTTTAGATTATCTTTGGACACAGGGTGGGGAACATCACACACCGGGACCTGTCATGGGGTGAGGGAAGTGGGGAGGGATACTATTAAGAGATATACCTAATGTAAATGAGAAGTTAATGGTGCAGCACACCAACATGTCACATGTATACATATGTAATAAATCTGCACATTGTGACATGTACCCTAGAACTTAAAGTATAATAAAAAATAAATAAATAAATAATCTGAAGATAAGAATTCAATAATATTGGACATTATTAGAGTAGATATCAATCATTGGCACTAAAGCACCAGTGATTGAGACTTGCTCTAAAAATTACACATGGTTTAACATGCCTGAGTATAGGTGCTTGAACAAAATTATGATTATTGATATTTATTAAATATTTTATTAAATAAATGAAATTCCTTAGCATTTGATCTTAGTTTAATAATTGAGAGTCAATAAAACTACAATCCTGAAGAAAAATTTTGACAATAATAGCTATTACTAAATTATAATATATATCAACCATTGTATTAAGTATTTTATATACATCATCTAATTTTAATTCAATAATATCTCACAAAGTAGGTGTAATTACTTCTTGTTGCAGATGAGAAATATGAGGCACAGAGAGTTTGTATAATTGATCCAGAGTCAAAATTCGAGAAGAAAGGGCTTCAATTCTGGCTTGTCTCTTCCAAACCAGGAGTTCCTAAACACATACCATGGTTTAGAAAAAAAAGAACTTACCTTTTAGTGTTAGTTATGTGTTGAATAGTTTGAAAGATGAACTAGAGGTTTTGACAATGGCTATCAAGAAATAATAATATTTAAGAAATTATGTGGCAACCTGAGTTATTTTCAGTGAGCTGTTGGTTAAAGCCTTAAAAGTGAGTAAATTTCTGAGATCAACAATATTCAATATTTAGAATTGTGCTTTAGCACCACTATTGTAAACAGATGCCAAGCAGAGATTCTATTTACAAGCAGCATTGTTTTATACAGTCAGAAAGTTAGTTAAAAAATCATCCAATAAAAATTATAAGATAGCAATATTCTGGAATTACAAATATCATGTTAACAAGTTTTCAAGTGATGTTAACTATTGGCACATATATAATGAATTAAATTGTGGAAATTATAGCAAAAGTAGGTATTGACTTCTTTCTTGGTAAATTCCAATAAGTTATGCTTTTTATATGGATTTGATACGCTTATATGACATAACTACTATCAAGGAAATAACATTTTTTTTCTAATTGTGGCTCTCCATTTTAATTTAGATTATTTCTAACTTGCATGCATGCTTCTGACAATAGTGGGTTTATAATTGCAAATATGTAAATAAAACAAAATGTAATCCTATATTTGAATAGAAAGTAAACAGATTGTTAAAGAGTCTATCAAGCAGTTTTGTTTTTGCTTTAATGACACTAAAAATTAAGAAAAATAAAATGATAGGGCTTTACTTCAAGTCAAATAATATTATTTAAGAAATAGAAATAAAAAAATTTAAAAAATGTGTTCAATACTGTACACAAGCTATGATTTCATATATTAAAAATTTAATTAAAATTTTTAAAGTGAAGATTTAAAGTGATTAAACAACTCATAATATGGACAATATATCAACTTTAATAATAACACTAAGAATAACACTAAAATAATTAAAAAGTTGGAAAAATTAAGAACTGATCCTTGAATGGCACATAACAATTATTTTATTTAGCAAAAATTTCAATGAACACATATTCATTGAGATCATTTTTGTAGACACTGTTCTAGATATAGACACTAGGGATACCATAGTTAACAAAATGGAAAAGAGATTCCTGCTCATTTGGCTCCTTTATTGTAATACTATCATTACTACTCCAACACATTTATATTACACACAAAAAATATCATCCTCATATTTTATTTAAAATCCAAATATGAAACATGTTCCCCCCCATTTTACTCTGTTTTTATTGGCTATTAATAACTTGTGATCATAAATTGGAAATAACTGAAAAAAACAATCCTGTGTATACTCATGCAATAACCTCATGAACTGAGAAAGATCAGTAACCTCGTCTGTAATATTGCATGTGTACTAAGCTTAGGCAACTTCTCTTTCCTCTATCCCACTTTAATAAGAGCCAATAAGATGCAGGTAACTGAAGGTTAAATGAGAAGAAAAGAGGAATGAAAGGACAATGGCGTCACTCTCCACTGCCTTTATGCTATCATAGTATTAAGATAGACTCTGCAATAATCTTTGTAGTCATTTTCAAGAAGATTATGCATAAGATAAATATAATGAATAACTAATGGTTTCCCTTAAAAAAAATCCTTAGCTGTGCTAGACCTCCATCTTTTGAATACTTCTTTTGTTACATGATGCTGTAAAATTTAATCACAAAAATAATCTAAACACACAGAGTTTTTAACAAAGGAGCCCCAGCCTTGACTGACATTTTGCTTTTTCTGTTCTTCCAGAAGAAATGCTACTCTTGAACATCAATTTTCTTCAGGGGTCTTCGGTGAAGGCTGCTACAATTGAAAAAATAATTTCTCTCTTATGGACTTATTTCCTTCCTAAGCCTGAGGGGAAAAGTAGGAAAGTATTTATTCTTACTTGAAAGAAAATTTGGTACAAATTTTAAAAAGATAAAATACTGAGAGGGGCGCCCAAGATGACTGAATAGGAACAGCTCCAGCCTCCAGCTCCCAGTGTGAGTGACACAGAAGACGGGTGATTTCTGCATTTTCAACTGAGGTACCAGGTTCAACTCACTGGGCGTGTCAGACAGTCAGTGCTGGTCAGCAAGTGCAGCCCGATCAGCAAGAGATGAAGCAGGGCGAGGCATCACCTCACCTGGGAAGCCCAAGGGGGAAGGGAATTCCTTTCCCTAGTCAAAGGAAACTGAGACACACAACACCTGAAACAGTGGGGAACTCCCACCCTAATACTGCACTTTACCGAGGGTCTTAGCAAAGAGCACACCAGGAGATTATATCCCACACCTGGCCCACAGAGCCTCCCTCAGAGACAGTACAGCAGTCTGAGATCTAACTGCAAAGCGGCAGTGAGGCTAGGGGAGGGGCGCCTGCCATTGCTGAGGTGTAAGTAGGTAAACAAAGCCTCCAGGAAGCACAAATTAGGTGGAGCCCACCGCAGCTTAAGGAGGCCTGCCTGCCTCCATAGACTCCACCTCCGGGGACAGGGCATAGAGAAAAAAAAAAAAAAAATGCAGCAGAAATTTCTGCAGATGTAAAAGTTCCTGTCTGACAGCTTTGAAAAGAGCAGTGGTTCTCCCAGCATGGAGGTTGAGATCTGAGAATGGGCAGATGCCTGCTCAAGTGGGTCCCTGACTCCGGAGTAGCCTAAGTGGGAGACATCCCCCACTAGGTGCAGACTGACACCTCACACCTCACATAGCTGGGTACACCTGTGAGACGAAGCTTCCAGAGCAAGAAGCAGACAGCAAAACTCACTGTTCAGCAATATTCTATCTTCTGCAGCCTCCGCTGTTGATACCTAGGCAAACAGGGTCTGGAGTGGACCTCAAGCAAACTCCAACAGACCTGCAACTGAGGGACCTGACTGTTAGAAGGAAAACTAACAAACAGAAAGGACACCCACACCAACACCCCATCAGTACGTCACCATCATCAAAGACCAAAGGCAGATAAAACCACAAAGATGGTGAAAAAGCAGAGCAGAAAAGCTGGAAATTAAAAAAAATCAGAGCACATCTCTCCCTTTAAAGGAATGCAGCTCATTACCAGCAACAGAACAAAGTGGACAGAGAATGAATTTGACGAGTTGAGAGAAGAACACTTCAGTCAATCAAACTTCTCAGAGCTCAAGGAGGAACTACGTAACCAGCGCAAATAAACTAAAAACCTTGAAAAAAGAATGGATGAATGGATATCTAGAATAATCAATGCAGAGAAGGCCACAAAAGAACTGATAGAGATGAAAACCATGACACGAGAACTGCATGACAAATGCACAAGCTTCAGTAACCAACTCGATCAACTGGAAGAAAGAGTATCAGTGATTGAAGATCAAATGAATGAAATGAAGTGAGAAGAGAAGTGTAGAGAAAAAAGAGTAAAAATAAATGAACAAAGCCTCCAAGAAATATGGGATTATGTGAAAAGACCAAATCTACGTCTGATTGGGGTGCCTGAAAGTGACGGGGAAAATGGAACCAAGTTGGAAAACACTCTGCAGGATATCATCCAGGAGAACTTCCCTGACCTAGTAAGGCAGGCCAACATTCAAATTCAGGAAATACAGAGAACGCCACAAAGATACTCCTTGAGAAGAGCAACTCCAAGCAAATAATTGCCAGATTCACCAAAGTTGAAATGAAGGAAAAAATGTTAAGGGCAGCCAGAGAGAAAGGTCAGGTTACATACAAAGGGAAGCCCAACAGACTAACAGCAGATCTCTCAGCAGAAACTCCACAAGCCAGAAGAGAGTGGGGGCCAATATTCAACATTCTTAAAGAAAAGAATTTTCAACCCAGAATTTCACAACTGGCCAAACTAAGTCTCATAAGTG
>NW_012109931.1:568162-568641 GCF_000951045.1 Mandrillus leucophaeus | reverse complement strand
CGAATCCAGCAGCACATCAAAAAGCTTATCCACCATGATCAAGTGGGCTTCATCCCTGGAATGCAAGGCTGGTTCAACATATGCAAATCAATAAAAGCAAGCCAGCATATAAACAGAACCAAAGACAAAAACCACATGATTATCTCAATAGATTCAGAAAAGGCGTTTGACAAAATTCAACAGCTCTTCATGCTAAAAACTCTCAATAAATTCAGTATTGGTGGAATGTATCTCAAAATATTAAGAGCTATTTAGGACAAACCCACAGCCAATATCATACTGAATGGGCAAAAACTGGAAAGCATTCCCTTTGAAAACTGGCACAAGACAGGGATGCCCTCTCTCGCCACTCCTATTCAACATAGTGTTGGAAGTTCTCGCTAAGGCAATCAGGCAAGAGAAAGAAATAAAGGGTATTCAGTTAGGAAAAGAAGAAGTCAAATTGTCCCTGTTTGCAGAGGACATGATTGTATATTTAG
>NW_012109931.1:523160-566507 GCF_000951045.1 Mandrillus leucophaeus | reverse complement strand
AGGAGATATACCTAATGTAAATGACGAGTTAATGGGTGCAGCACACCAACATGGCACGTGTATACATATGTAACAAACCTGCACATTGTGCACATATACCCTAGAACTTAAAGTATAATAATAATAATAATAATAAATAAAATACTTTTTTTACCAGATCCTGATGACAAGTCAACATTTTCTCAGCAAGCATTTTTACTGCAACATATGTAATTTATGCAAAGGAAAAAATACAGCAATATTTATTAAGGACATTGTCATATACATATGACAATTCCTTTACATTTTCCTTATTTCCCAAGTTTAAAGAGCAACAGAGAATATTTTGAGAAATTTCTGTGAAACTGGTTACTTTGTTTTTATTTTATTTTATTTTATTTTTGCATTCAGTTTTATTTTAAAAATATTGTATCTCCATATTCTTTATCTTGACTTTTGAATATTTTGGTGCTCCCTTAAATTTTATATACCTTTGGCTTCCCCATAATCCAGATTTGGAGTTCAGACATGAATTATTAATACAAAGTAGAACACAACAGCGTGCCTGCTGTTAAGGAACTGAAGCTGTAGTATGCATTTCATTTCCAAATTAATATCCTCTAGCCTATAGTCTCTTTCTTCTCACTCTACTATTTATTTTGATGTTCACTTTTACCTCTTAATTTTCATTATTTTCTATCTCCTTTAGTTGGATTTTCAATTCCTGTGCCATTTGCCTTACAATAGTTCATGCTTATAATAATGAGATGTCTTTATCCATAAGATTAACTCGTGTTCTAAATACTATGTTTAAGGCATCAGAGTAGATGTCTTTATGAATAAGATTAACTCATGTTCTAAATACTATGTTTAAGACATCAGAGTAGATGTCTTTATGAATAAGATTAACTCATGTTCTAAATACTATGTTTAAGACATCAGAGTAGATATCTTTATCAGTAAGATTAACTTGTGTTCTTAATACTATGTTTAAGGCATCAGGGTAGTATTATGAAATTATTTAAGAATAGTTTAATAAAAGATCTTAATTTTGTTTTTAGTTGCACAGGAATCTTTTGTTTGTTTGTTTAAGACAGAGTTTTGCTCTTGTTGCCCAGGCTGGAGTGCAATGGTGAGATCTCAGCTTACCACAACCCCCGCCTCCCAGTTTCAAGCGATTCTCCTGCCTTCGCCTCCCGTGTAGCTGGGATTACAGCCATGGGCCACCATGCTTGACTAGTTTCATATTTTTAGTAAAGATGGGTTTTTCCATGCTGGTCAGGCTGGTTTCGAACTCCCGACCTCAGGTGATCTGCTCTCTTCAGCCTCCCAAAGTGCTAGGATTACAGGCGTGAGCCACCATGCCTGGCCTTGTTTTTAAGTTTTAAAAATTTTATTTAACATTAGGATGAAAACTTTTAATTCTACTTTGTAGAAAAAGGGTAGAATAGCCCCTGCTTATTTGTAGTTTTGCTCTCCAGGTTTCAGTTAACCACAATGAACTGTGGTCTAAAAATATTAAGTAAAAATTTCAGGAATAAAGAATTCATAAATTTTAAATTTTGCACCATTGGGAGCACCATGACGAAATCTCACACCATCCTATGCCATGTCATTCTGTCCTGCCTGGGACACGCATCTTCACCTTGCCCATATGTATATGCTGCATATCCACACTGTATATACTACCCATCACTTTAGTCATCAGTATCCTCTGCTCCTGTTATTCAACCATCGACATTGTCATGACTTGATAATCCTGGTCACTCAAAGCAGATAATCTGCCTTTTGACGTATCGTCACAAGGTGTAGTCTAACACCGTCACCTTACTTCATCTGACCATAGGCATCTGTATTAGTAAGCTTTCACATTGTCATAAAGAAATACCAGAGACTGGGTAATTTATAAACAAAAGAGGTTTAATTGGCTCACAGTTCCACATGGCTGGTGAAACCTCAGGAAACTTACAATCATGGCGTAAGGTGAAAGAGAAGCGAGGCATGTCTTTACAAGACAGCATGAAAGACAGAGAGCTAGAGAAGAAGAAGTGCCACACTTTTAAGTCATTAGACATCATGAGAACTCAGTCACCGTCAGGAGAAGAGCATGGGGGAACTGTTCCCATAATCCAATCATCTCCCCTCAGGTTCCTTCCTCGACGTGTGGGATACAATTTGAGATGAGATTTGAGTGACTACACAGAACCAAACCATCTCAGCATTTTGTTATCTCAGATCATCACAGGCCAAAGGGTGAATACAGTAGAATAAGGTATTATGAGAGAGAGAAAGACCACATTCACATAGCATTTATTATACTAGATTGTTATAATTGTTCTATTTTATCATTAATTGTTAATCTTTTACTGCAGCTAATTTATAAAATAAAGTTTATTATAACTATGTACGTATAGGAAAAAACTATATATAGGCTTAAGTACTATACATGGTTTCAGGCATCCACAGAGAGCCTTAGGATATATTCCTTGTAAAAAAGGGAGGCTACTGTATTTCATAATTTGATATTTTACATAATTTTATGTAAATAAAGATAATTTTATTTTTTAAGATTATTCATCAACTATGTAAACCAATTATGATTAGCTATAAGCTGGTTACTATTATTCACATATTATTCGAGGATATGGCTTTAAATCAATGATAATTTGGGATAGTTTTATCATTAAAGTATTGTGATTATATACATTTATTTTTGCTTTTAAAACTCATAAGAAGAGTAATGTCTTATATAGTATTACACATTTCAATTGCCTTAAAATCTAGTATTAAAACTTAATTATTAGTGAAAAAATAGTATACAATAAAATAGATGTTTTTATAAAAAAAACATGGTTTTTATAATTTTCATATTTTATTCTAAATGTTTGTATATGAAGAATACTGTATGATACGAAAAAATATTTTAGGATGAATCCCTGATAAATAAGGAAATAAAAAATAAAATTCCTTATCTATACAGAATGCTCAAGCTATTGTATCAAACTGTTCATGGTAAAAGGAGAGGTCATTTTCGTTCATATTTTCTGACAGAATGAGGACATTCCTGTTATCCCTGGTTAGTTGAATAATGTCCCGTGGCATTTTCTCCATTGATACAATGTGGCAATGACAGTCTCATTTGCTGTTTACTCTGACTTTCTTTTTCTCCTCTTACTATATCCCTCTTCTTTCATAAACAGATTTAAAGTAATAAGAACGTTCCAAACTCCAAAAATAAAATTTTTGTGTTTCTGGCTTACAATTCAAAAGTAGGATAATTACCATTAACATTCCCACTTATATTTTGCTTCAAAATGTGCACCTTAAAAAAAAAAAAAAGCTATGAATTCTTATAAAAATTATTATCCATTTAGGTAAGACTGGGTTTGAATAACAATTCAATCAGAAATGTACTTTATTTTTATTAAATTTTTGTGTATACAAACTGGATCTATGTCTATTATTTGTGTAATACAACTGTATTTACACAATTTAATC
Source organism: Mandrillus leucophaeus (assembly GCF_000951045.1). NCBI lineage: Eukaryota > Metazoa > Chordata > Mammalia > Primates > Cercopithecidae > Mandrillus > Mandrillus leucophaeus. The sequence continues at coordinate 563,030 of NW_012109931.1, read as the reverse complement.
TATAAATAACAAACAAGCTTTGAGATATATTTGTAAAAAAATGTGAAATCAGTATACTAAATAACATGTATTTTAATTTTCTATTTGCATCATTTGAAATTAACTATCAGGAGTATAAAAAGTAACATTGAAAATCTTATATTTACATAATAAAAGTGAAACCATTGTTTATACACACAAAAAAATACAATAATTGTTATAGTCTGCTTAGTCCCTACTTCAACTAGATCTATGTTCTTGTCCCACGACCAAGAAGAAAGAGTCAAGTGGACACCCGAGAGTAAGAATAATTGAATTTATTAAGCAAAAGGAAAGCTCTTAACAAACAGAGTTTGTTAAGAGTTTGTTTGAAAGTTCTTAACAAACAGCAGTTTACCAGAAATGGAGCTGAGTTCTGGGTCTTTTAAGAGTTCCAAAGACAAGGAACTCTTCTGTGGGTTCTGCTCAAATGGGAGAGGCAAAATTTCCTCCTAGAGGTATTACACCTGTGCATGCCTGGGATTGACAAGAATGACCTCATCTTGGTTATTACCCATGAGTACCTAAGTTAAACACATGAGGGTGCTGAAACCACAATGCTAATATCATGCTAATGACATTGTAATGAGTTGGATCAAGTTAATGACATTTAGGTTGATTTATTGTATCTGTACCTAAGTTGTGACTGTCCATTTTGAGCAACATCTTGGCACAAGGGGAAGTTCTTAACCATATTTCTTCCTATTAGCTAAACAGGTGGTGTAAATGCTATTACATGGTTGTTTGTGTGAGCATTGTCTTTCTCTGTCCTTCTCCCTAGACCCTCCATCTCTCTCTGCCTACTCAGCCCCTACTTGCCTCCTCTTTCCTTCTCTGCTCTAGAGTGGTGACCCTAACTGCCATTAGGGGATAAGGGGAGATGACCACTCTAGCTTATTCAAGCTCTGAGAGAGTGTTGTTTGTGTGACAATCAGGGATCCTCCAGAGGGAAGTCCAGAAGGCCTCAGAAAAAGGACTTCTTCATGCATGGTTCCACTTACATCATCCATCTGAAGTTTAATGATGACTAGGTGAGAAGAAACAAATTTTACAAGAAGATTTAATATGCAGGTTCCAAAAAGTAGAGCTGACATAATCATTACAGGGGTCCTATTAAGGGGAGAAACCATGCCATTGAAGGGAGATATCCTTTAATGGTATTCCATCTATCTCCAGCTAAATGGATCTTAGTGTCTCTGAGTCATTTAGCTCTATGAAGTAGTAGGTTGGCTCTAAACTTAACCTCTCCTGAGGGATTAACATAAAAACACCAAAAAGTATTTGCTACAGCACATACCCCTCCTTTTACTGCTGAGGAAAAATCAAGGGCTATTCTATTATCCATTACGTGGTTAACAAGTGAGTTAACCTGATAGAGAATAAGACACTGTCTCAAAAATAAATAAATAAATAATAAAAATTAAAAATATTTGAAAAAAGAAAATAGACTAAGACCCAGACAAATTTTCAAGTTAAAAGATGGAGAGTAACAGACTGGAAAAAATCTAAAACCTGTCTTTTATGATGTTTATAAGAGACTTCTAAAAGTTTAGCATACATAAAGCTGGATAGTAAAAGAAAAAAAAAACATTTAGTCTGAAAACACTAGCCAAAAGAAAGAAAATGTTTCTGTATTAACAGAAAACAGTAGATTTTAAGCTAAACAAACATTATTGAAGACAAATAAAAGACATAAATAGTTTGGTTCTCTAGGAAATTTTATACATTCTAAATTGTATAGACAAAAATAACAAAGTTGCAACTTATATGAAGTTGAAATGCATAGAGGTATAATACATAAATATGTAATTTCAGTGGAGAACTTCAAAAGAGTTAAGTTTTCAAGTTAAATAAGTTAGAATACAAGCAGTTAAAAAAAAGTATAAAATAAATTTGAACAGCACAATATACAATACTTATCTAATGGATATTTGTAGAAGATTGTACTCAAGAACTAATGAATTCACATTGTATTCACACTCAGAAACCATTTACAAAAATTTGCCAAACTATTGGCCTTAAGGTATAAAAATGTTAAAATATTAAAATTATCCTGAGTACATTGTCTTTAGAAATTTAGGTGGAAATCTATAGAAAATAGCTAGAAACTCCTTACATACCAGTGAATCAAGAAATACATGCCAAAAAGCCATGGTGCACAAAAGCCATTAAAATAACAAATAGAAAATCCTTTGAAGTTAATGATAATAAGAATATTTTGCAGAGAAATTTGTGGAATAGAACTAAAGTAATGCTTAGATGAACAATTTTAGCATTGAATTCTTTTAATAGAAAAAATTTTTAAGAAAGATCTATGAATCCATCTGAATACGTTGAAGAGCATTCAATTAAACACAAATAAACTAAAGAAAATAATAAGAATAAAAAATAATAAAACAAAAATTTATTTATTAGAGGAAAATCAACAAAGCCAAACATTGTGCTGTTACATGCTATTAAAATGTATGAACCTCTGGGAAAAGTAATCAAGAGTAAAGAGTGTTAATGGAAATCCCAAGCTAAAAATGAACAAAGTGATTTTCCTACATAACTTGAAGACATTAATACTCATTTCTTTAAGTAGTCTTTTTCATTGATAAATGCATTGTGCGTCTTTGATTATCTGTTCATATTTGACAATTTTGAAGATATTTTAATAATACATTTTGAAATTGCATTTTATGATTGTTAGTTATAAAAAGCCAATTACTTTTACAGTGCTTTTGCATCTAACAATTTTCTGCAATTTTTCCAAACTTAATTACAAAGACGTTATTATGACTGACTTTTCCTATATATTTAGAAGTTTAGATGGATGGACAAACTGAATCCTGATAAATAAAAATTCCTAATTTAAGAAAAAATAATTAAAATTATCTTAACTATTGAAGTTATTGATTTCATGATGAAAACATTTTTGACAAAGAAAAATGCAAATATCAAATGGGTTTACTGGCGGATTGTATTAAACTCTCAAGCAATAAGTACTGCCAATCTTCTATGAAATCTTCCAGAGCACAGGAGAGAAAAGGAATGAAATGTTCCATAAAAAGTTTTATAAATTTTCAATAAAATTTTTAGCAAAAAAAATCCCTTAAAAATTAATTCCTAATATTTGTAATTTGTGTCTGCTTATTTTTCCTAAGTTATTTTTAAAAAATACATATTTGCAATGAAGCAGATATTTGGTTTCAATAGTTTTTCTTTATTGCTTTCATGTGTTATTGATGTCTACTCTGATTTTTATTATTGCCTTTCTTAGGCTAACTTTGAGGATTTTTGTCTTGCCTTTTCCTAGTTTCTAATAGTGAAAGTTGAAGGCTTCTTTTCTCTTATGTGTTTAAAACTATGAATTTCTTTCTAACTACTGCTTTAGTGGCAACCCACAAAACTGGTATGTTTCCTTTGTACTTTAATTCACTTTCTATTTTTACTTTTGATTTATTTTGATCTATGTACTATTTAAAAGTGTGTTATTTTATTTCTGAACATAAGATCGCTTATATCTTTCTAATTTCTTATTAAATCTATTGTGGTCACTGAATGATCTTTGAATTACTTAAATCATTTTGAATTTATTAAAACATTTTTGCTGTTGTTGTTGAGATCGAATCTCACTCCGTCTCCCATGCTGGAGTGCAGTGGCGTGATCTCGGCTCACTGCAATCTCCGACTCCTGGGTTCAAGCCAATTCTCCTGTCTCAGCCTCTTCAGTAGCTGGAACCACAGGCGCCTGCCACCACGCCCAGCTAATTTTTGTACTCTTTTTGGTAGAGACGAGGTTTCACCTTGTTGGTCAGGCTGGTCTCGAACTCCTGACCTCAGGTGATCCACTCGCCTCTGCCTCCCAAAGTGCTGGGATTAGAAGCGTGAACCACTATACCCGGCCTAGTCTTTGTTAATTTGATAGAAAGGGTAGGCGATGAAAATAGAAGCAGAAAGCAATGAAAGTATAGGCTAAAGTACAGAAATTTTATTTGTCTAAGATTACATAATACACAGTCAGAACATTGGGGCTGTTAGGAAACCCTAGTAAGTTTTTATTAATTTTAATTAATGAAACTGTGTAAACCTCACAAATGAGGAGAAATAGGAGTCTGACTTCATATTGTTGTATTGGTCATAAGAACAAAGTTACATATAGTTTCAGATAGTTTATTGACTGCTATCAAATGTAATTTAAATGGATTTTGTATACTTATTATCCATAATATGCTATGTAAATTTTTTTTTTTTTATTCATGGGAGTAGCTGTCCATCACTGTCCTATAGAGGAAAATATTATCTTTTGCCTAATATTTAAATATTGGTGGTAATATAGCTATATTAGACTTTGGTTTAGCTGATTTTCTTTTGAGATCATTTCATTTTATGTTGTATTCTCATCTCAAAACTGAATTTTCTGAACTATTTTTTTCTACTGCATATTAGTCTTATGCTTAAGGCTACCATGGTAGAAATTTTAGCTGTGGGATTAGGTATTCTACGTGAACTTTCAAAAATTGTGTAACTTACTTATACTCATTTACCCATTTTATAACCTCCCTTTATATTGACAAGGAAGGGTATAAAATGAGCTATGCATTTTAATTTTGAATAAACATTATATTGTATACTCCAGGGGCTAAAATCCAGGAGGAAAATGGCTTTAAAGCAGTAGAAATATATTGCAAATATTTGTGTACAATGTAATAATAACTATATTTATTCGTGTCTGCGATTACATAATATTTTCATATACCAGCATTTAAATTTTAAAAAATTCTAAAATTATGTTGCAAGTGAAAATGAAGTCATAAATAGAATGTTTTCCTTAGATTTTGACTTAGTTTTTTAAACTGTCAGCTGGATCCAACTAAATGATTTTATAGTGGTGCTTCTTTTTAGATACAATATTCAGTTTTGGAAGGTTTTAAAATGCTATGAATATCATTACATAATATGTATATGTTATTTTGAGAACGTATATACAGATGATGATAAATAATACTTAAGTATTTCACCTATTCAAGGTCTTATAGATGGCGCCAATCAGAAGAATTCAAAACTACACATTTTAATACAAAAAAGGAAACAAATCTCATGGTGTCCCAGCTTTATCATGAAAATTCTTGAATGAAATAAAACACATATTTACATAAATGGTCTTGACTCTTTCAATCACAGATGCCTTGGACTGTATTATGGATTGTAGGTTTTCTAATATAACAATGTTACATGCTACACTTTCTTTGATGGTCAGATAATTATATTACCATGTAATCCATATATTTAAATATATCTTATTAAAATTTAATTCTATCTTTGTCTAACAACCCATTATAGATTCCTAACATGCTAAAAATCTATTTATTTTTTTTTAATTTTTCACCTCACATAAAGTAAAATTAGTTGCCCTTTGTTTTGTATTGTACATATGTTTTCAGGTTTCATTAAAAATTTAAAGGAGAAAAAAAGAATCAACTATTTTGATCATATTATTAGTGTATTTTCTTGAATTACGTATAATTTTTATTGGTATTAAGTTTTGCTTCAATTCTCCATATACTCATATGCCTTCATTATTTCTTAATAATATGCTTAATCGACCGGGCGCGGTGGCTCAAGCCTGTAATTCCAGCACTTTGGGAGGCCGAGACGGGTGGATCACGAGGTCAGGAGATCGAGACCATCCTGGCTAACACGGTGAAACCCCGTCTCTACTAAAAAAATACAAAAAAATTAGCCGGGCGACGTGGCGGGCGCCTGTAGTACCAGCTGCTAGGGAGGCTGAGGCAGAAGAATGGTGGGAACCCGGGAGGCGGAGCTTGCAGTGAGCCGAGATCGCGCCACTGCACTCCAGCCCGGGCGACAGAGCGAGACTCCGTCAGGAAAAAAAAAAAAAAAAAAAAATGCTTAATCTATTTAAGCATTAATATGCTCAATATATTTTATTTAGTGCTTAAACTATATGTTTGTCTGTTTAGTAAAAGAATTCATCAACCTGGGTATATGATAAAAATCTATTTTCTCACTCTTTGCTTTACCATATTACCAATATTTTTTTCTTCATGTATTAAATATGTCAAACATTACTGGCATGTTAAATTTTGCTACCCTGTTCCCATTCTTCTATTTCAGAAAAATGAGGTATACTTTTTTCTCAAATAATATTTTCTTATTGTTCCTATAGACAAGGCAGTGGGTCATATTATTTTTTCCATTTTTCTATGGCTGGGCAGACAGCAGATAAACCCATGATGCAAATGAGTAAAAAATATTTTATAATCAATCCAGTACATTGTGATTTATCATTCTCCATTCTGTACTATAAATAAAAACTATAAGACTTGCATTTAGTCCATTTGTAAATTCAGTCAAAGACCACAAGACTAAAAAAATTAATACATAATGTAAGCAAAAAATAGCAGGTATGAGTTACTATTTGAACAAGGGGAGATAATACATTTAATTTGTCAATCACTCAAGAATCAAGCTGAAGTCCAGACATTTAGGGTATAGCTTCTATAAATTTCCACAGACTCCCATCCTTTTAAATTTTAATGTAATTTAATTTAATTTTGGGGGGAGGATGATAGCTAAAATTATTTATTTGCCTGCAAACAAAATTTTCCTGCAAATACTTGCCAGAACTGTAATATGATTTTCAGGCTATATGAATCCCTCAAGCTGATTCTTATTTCTTTGAATTTCATTCATATAATCTTGCCTTTATTTTAAATTACACCATGTGACTTTCATTTTGAAATCTAGGCTTCTCACTATTTCCTAGATAAAAACATAAAATAAATAGAATCAAAATTGAAATTTAGCTGTAACAACTCAAGAAAACTATAATAAATCATTTGGAAGTTTTAAAAATCACTTATTTATCTCAAATAAATGATTTATTTCATTTGTACCCATAATCCTCATGTTTTTCATGCCTAATGTTTTTTTCTGTATTAAAAGCAAAACAATTGATAAATATGTTTTTCAATAACATTTCAGAATTTCATGCAAAACTGAAAAACGATGCTCTGAAAAAAGAAAAAATATGCTCAAATATCATGCATGTTGCTATGTCCTTAACAACTGAAAATGAATTGTTTTCTTCATTCAATTAAACATCCAGCTTTTACAATCTTGTTTAGAAACCACTGAAACATGGCTTTACGTAAAATGTTTTTTTAAAGAATGGGGGAAAATAGAAACAATATGACAGAGTATTACAAAAAAAGATTCTGCCGTAAGTATTTTGAATCTTGGCTTACACAATATATGCCTGGCTGGAGTAAAGAATACATGAAATTAAACATAGTGGTGGATGCCAAGTCAAATAGTTTTTCAATTATAAACTTTACAATATAAGCTATATTTTGCTTACTTTTTAAAAAACTAAACCATAAGCAATCTCAATGTTCTGTAATCTAAAGTTTCCTTGGAAGTGTATATCATATTGCTACTCATTTGGCATAAAAATGTTAGGGACAATTTTATATTTTCTTCTCTATACGTATCACTATATTTGGTTATGTTTACATATTTGCAATTACCGTTAGAGATATTTATTTAGATTTACATACATTACATTTCCATATATTTACTTTGAAACAGAGGTATTTTGCTTCATTTTGGGTTTTTTTTTTCATCATATCTCTTCCCTGACATGTTCTGACCAACTAAATCTTGATAACCATATAATTATGCATATTTCCTTGCTCATTGAAAACATAGAGGGATTTCTGAGAAGGAAGATCGTGAGGCGTATTTTTTGAATCTCTAGAAATATACTCACATACAGCAACAGATCAACTAGGATGGCAAAGCAGCGTGTGCAGATGCACACACAGACAACTTCCAGAAACTATCTAACAAAGTATCCCTATAACCTCCAAATATATCTCATTGGGGGCAAACCTCCCACTAAAGCGTGACTCCTAATACACCATCAAGGGACTAGCAACTGTGCTGTAGTAGCAGAGAGAGTCCTAAAACATGAATCTCAAAAATCTCAAAATAACCACTTGCTTGCAATAGGAGAGACCTCTATTCTGATTGAAATCTTAAGTAAACAGGTCAGAGGGAAAAAAAAAAAAATAACTCTCCCAAGTTAAATGGAATTAAATTGAATACTTAACACCCACAGTGCACCATGGACAGAATATTTTCGAAGAAATTTCACACAACAAGATGTAAATTTTTTAGTAGAATATTATAAAGCAATAAAAACGACCAAACTCTGCAACAGTAAACAGTATGCTTACATCCCTCAGAAAAATGTCTGAGCAAATGAAATCACATACACAATTATATTCAATATGACCCATCCTTTATCAAAAGTTTAAAAGCAGGCAAACCTAATAAATGGTGAAAGAATTTTGAAGAGCAATTTGAGTGGAGAGAATGGAGAGAATGATACAGGCTTCTGAGATGCAGGTAATAATAGTTTATATCATACTCCATGGAATGGTTGTGAGAATATTTTCACTGTGTAAAACATCATCAAAAGTACACTTATGATTTAATTAAGCTTCAATGGTTTACTTGAAAATAAATGCATGAGATGATAAAACTGAGTCAGTATAGGCATACTTCACTTCATTGGGCTTCATTTGATTGCCTTTTACAGATATTGCATGTTTTACCAATTGTGTTTTATGGCAACCCTGTGTTGAGCAAGTCCATCGACTGCATTTGTGCAACAGCATTTGTCTCTGTGTCACATTTGGATAATTATCACTGTATTTTTAACTTTTTCATTATTGATTATCTGTTATGGTGATCTGTGATCAGCGAGCTTTAATGTTGCTATTGTAATTATTGTAATTACATTTAACCAATGTTCTTCAATACCTTTTCTTTCGCATTCATGACTTGGCTGTTTGACACAGGAGACATAGCTTTTGACCTGTCTCAGCTTTCAAGATGCCTTCCTTACTAAGCTTAATAATTTCTGAATTTTTATTTAAAATGAGAGACATGCAATTCTTGGTTTCACTTGAACACTTAAAGGCCATCGTAGAGTTATTGATTTGCCTAATTTAAATATTATTGTCTCTTAGGGAATAGGGAGGCCCAAGTGTAGGAAGACAGATAGAGAAACTGGTGGTCAGTTAAAAAATTAGAACAAACACAACATTCATTAAGTTTACCATCTTCTATGGTTGCAGCTAATGTTTTCCCAAAATAATTATAAGTGCTATTCCAGCAAACATATGAGTGATAAATTAACAAAAGAGCATTATTGCTAATATAAAGTTGTAGTGGTCTGCATAGGAGATCAAACCGTCCACAATATCCCCAATTAACCAATATTGATTATTCCAATTCCTGGATATATAATATTTTCCCTTTTTTTGATGTCCTTTTCAATTTCTTTCATCAGTGTCTTATAATTTTCATTATAAAGATTCTTCACTTCTTTGGTTAATTCATATGTACTTATTTTTATGTGTGGATATTGTAAATAGGATTACTTCTCATTGTTTTCACACTGTTCACTTACAGAAATGCTACTGATTTTTATATGTTGATTTTGTATACTGAAACTTCACGGAATTTGTTTATCCATTCTAATAGTTTTCCTTTGGAGTTTTTAGGTTTTTCAAAATGTAAGATCATATCATCTGCTAACAGGTGTTTTAGTTTTTTCTTTCCCATTTGGATGTACTTTGTATCTTTATCTTGTCTCATTGCTCTAACTATGACTTCCAGTATTATGTTGTATAAAAGTGGTTACAGTGGGCATCCTTTTATTGTTTCAGATCTCACTAGGAAAACTTTCTTTTTATCCCTATTCAGTATGATACTTGCTGTGAGTCTGTCATATATGGCTTTTATTATGATAGAAGGAAGATATGTCTATTCTAATCTATAAGAGTAATCATGCCTTATTGGCATGACCTCATAAGAAAATAAACATGGGCAATCAATTTATGTAAAATTTGTACTGCTAAATAATGGGAGAAAAAATAAAGGATTAGTATATGATATTGGGGAAAATGCCTAAAAATAAGGACAAAATCAAAACAATAAAAACATTAAGTCCTTACAGACAATACATGTATATATGTGAAATGCATGTGAAGTAAGACAGTAGCCTAAATGTAAAAATAAATGCAGAGAAATCTTGAAAATTATTTTTGCAACATAGATGCACAAAATTTCTTTATAATAATATTGTATTTGCTGTGGCACAAATAAGGCTTTTAATATAGTAGATTTATTTAATAAATGATATAATTTAGCAAATTTTGTGATTTCTATTTATTTAAGGACACAGTAAATAGAGCTAATGAGGATATGCCTCATAGAGAAAATAATTGCAAGGTGTGAAAATGACAAAGGCACATTGCCTAAAATGTCTGAAAATAGTCAAATGATGTAAAGGCAACAGAGTGCAACCAAATAGAGCATTTGAGACCTTTACAACAAAAGAAAAACAGCCAACTAAAAATAATATAAAACACTGCTCAAACTAATGGGTAATTAGAGAAATGTAAGAATACAATATCACTTATTTATCATTTATTAGGCTGAAAAATATTATAAAGCACAATTAATGCTAACTGAGGACATACAGCACATAGAGATTTCCTAGAGCATATCCTAAAGATGTATCTTTAAAAAAAAAAATTTTGCCATTTCTTTTAAGGGACATAAAGATACACTTTAGAGTGAAGAACGATAATATCAGAAGGTTAAGAGGCAAGAAAGAATTTTAATAAGTAAATAATGTGTCTATTCATACATATTTAAATGAGATGCTGTATAAAAAGATAATAATAAGTTTAATTAATTTGGATGTTTTAAAGGAAGAATTTAATTCCTGGAAAAAAAGAGTACGTGGCTGAAGGGAGCACAATAAAACTAGTGGGCTCACAGGTAACTTAGTTATATTACAATATCACCCATCTAGTTTCTCAAGCCAAAAAAATTAAAGTTTTCCTAAATCGCTCCTTTTTTTCTCATATCCAGTCCCTACACCAGGATATTCTGTTAACTCTGTCTTCAAAATATATTCAGAACCTGACCATTCTTCACTGTCTTCATTTTCAGCACCTTAGTTTTAGTCACCATTTTTCTGCCCGGATTCCTCTGCTTGTCTCATAATTTATTCCTTCCTCCAATTCTCTTCTCAACAGAGTCGGGAGAGTGAGTCCGTTAAAATAACAGACAGATTATGTTATGGCTCATTATTTTACTCAAGTAAATTCCAAAATCTTACAACACAGTCTAGTTCCATGTTTGTTCTTTGGCTTTATTAGCCACTACTTTTACTCAGGTATGATTACACTTCACTTCAGCCATGTCAATCTCAAAAGCGCCGGGAGTGCTCCCAAATAAGGAAATTTGTATTTGCTCTTCACTCTGACTGAAAATAATATCCATCTGGCTCAGTACCTCTCATCTATGCCATCTGTGCACAAAAGTTGCCTTTCAATGAGGCCAAACCTAATCGTGTACATAGCTTTGCAGTTGAAATCTATCAATTCTGCCATGCTAGAAAATGTTAATCATACCCATTACCCCATTTTCCCCCACGCAATTTATCATTCTAATTTACATTTATTTATTTATTATTTAGTTGATTATTATGCTGCTCATTTCTTGTGTTTATAAAATGCCAACTCATTGAGACCAGAATTCTTGTTCATTCTTTTCATTCATATTCCCCAGGCACATAGACCAAGGCTCAGGATATAAAAGGTGCCAAAACATATTTCTTAAATGACTAAGATTATACTGAATAATTAACACAATTGATCTACTGTAATTATTTTTTAAAATAAAATTAACAACTAAAAACTACAAATTCGTTTCAAGCATACTAAAGATATACAAAGTAAAAGCAAGTTGGATCATTAAATAAGTTTCATAGATTTAAATAATTGATATTAACAAATTTTGATAGATGTTAATAAACAATAATAAATTTAAACATAATTGTAAATTTGGAAGTTTGTAAACATAATTGTAAACACTACATAAATCAAATAAAATATAGCAATCAAATTGTAAAAAAAATAAGCTATGTGAAAGAACATTACAGTTCTGAATATTCATTCTAAAATATCGCAAGATCCAAAGAAGAAGCAATAGTTATAAATCAAATTTTAAAGTAATTTGAGACATTCTACACAGAAAATGTACAGCCTTAAGTGATGATATGAAAAAACTGGAAAGACTAAAAATAAAACAATTATATTTCCTTATTAGGAAGTTAAAAAAAGAATGTAAGAATTATAAAAAGTGGCAAATTTCATTTACCAAAGGTTGTTGAACTAATAACATACATTATTTCAACAATGTAACTGACTTCCTTCTCAAAAGAAGGTGTAGTCTTTCTTTGCTCCTCTTGAATCTGGGAAGAAGTGTGTGACTATTTGAAACTGGCCCAATTGTCCCATAGAACTGATGTTTATGATTTCCTTTGAAAAAACACAGAGATTGATCCTTTCAATCTTAAATGCAACTTGTGAAAGTTATGTTTGTCTTATCTGAGTTCCTTTCTCAGGCAATCCATCCTCCTGCCTCTCAGATAATATCAGTGAACTAAAACTGCATCCAGACAATGAGATGCAAGACCCCTCATTTTACATAATTGCTTCACTACCTCTCTCTAATTTCTGTTTTCCTACCTGACCACCTGCTTCCTGCTTACCAATTTCTCTTTTGTACCTCTCTCTAATTCCTGTTTTTCTGCATGTAGCTACATTCCTTCCTTGGTATATAAACCTTTAATTTTAGTTGGTCAGAGAAATGGATTTGAGACAGATCTCCCATCCTCTTAGCTGCAGCACCTGAATAAAACCTTCGTTTCTGCCAATACTCATGGTCTCAGTGGTTGGGTTTCTGTGTGGACAGAAGTAGGACCTAGACTAAATCCCTGGTCTTTTGGTAACAGATTCATTTTAATAAAGGATTACAGAATGAAGCCAAGTCACTTCTGAAAGTTGCTCATAAAAAGGATAGCACTTCCATGTGGCTTCTCATCCTCTTAGGTAAGGTGCTACGTAAGCCCTCAGCTTAATGTAAGATATCCAAATACCATAAAAACTCCATGCGAGACAAAACACATGTAGAGACTATATAAACAACAGATGTTCCAGCACTTTAGCTGTCCCAGTTCTTAACTCTCTGACTTTTCCCAGCACTAAGCACCAAACTTGTAAATGAATATTTGTTGAGGTGGTTTCATCTGGCTATCCAGCCAAAACATATTATGCCAAGTGGAGCAGAGAAAAATCTTCCCTGCTGTTCCCTGTCCTAAAGAATGTGTTACAGAATCTGTGAGCATAATAAACAGTTGCCAAGTTGGCCCACACTGGAAATTATCTTTTTCTGAATTCCTCTGTCATGTCTTCACCAAAATGAAAAAGTAAATAAGAGCTGAAAGTCAGAAATAAAGAAGAGGTCATTATTATCAAAAATCTCAGAAACTAAACAGATTGAGAGAAAGACATATAGGTTTCAGTTTGATCCAAAATCCAGATGATCTTTCAAACTACTGATCCTGGCAGCCAGCAGTGAACCCAACCCAAGAGCCAAGCTCTTCACTCAAGTTACCTCAAAGATAGCAACTTACATAGATCTGTCCAGCAGTTTTCATTTCATGGTTTTATCCTGAGAGACAGGCATACACAGGTTCCAACATTTTCCTTAAAACTTAAATCCGTCCAAATACTGCAGTGACTCACGCTTTTGTTTACCTTTTTCTTCCAATAAATAAATGAGGTTGTTGACTTTGTCTTCCAATTCTTATCTTTCAGACTTTTACTTAGTCGATTCTTTCCACATTTGGTCATATAATGTTTTCAATAGGTCTACTATTCTAATTAAATATTGGATAATACAAGTACAAATGTATAACTTACTATATAAAATATCTATAGCAAATATAAAGCTGCTTTTAACTCTCTAGCTGCTATTAGAAGATACATAATTGGGTAAGAAAGCTTGAACATAATAAATCCAAAAAGCAAACAAGATATATTTAATCTTCAGTTATTTTCATACCTGTAGATTAGGGATCAGCAATTTTTATGGGGAAAATAGTAAATATTTTATAGTATTTAAAAATGGACCATATGTCTCTCTTACAACTACTCAACTCTGCTGATGCAGTGTGAAATTAGTCAAGATAATACATGAATAAATGACTTTGACTGTGTTCCAATAAAACTTTATTTATAAAGAACAGTTTGTAGACTAGAATGATCTATAAACTATATTTTGCTAAATCATTGGCTATAGACTTATAGTCTCTTCCATGTTAGGCCCTACTCTATTTCAACATATAAAATTTCTATGTGTAAAATACATATTTTATTATACTTTTCAACCTTAATTATTCATTATTTCTTAATTTCTAACACATATATATTTTTCTTTTGTCACTAAGTAACTTAGATATCATGCTTTAGCTTTTCACATACTCGACCCGTTTTAAATTAATATCTAATTCCACATATCTACTGCCAAATTGTGTTGACTTATGCTCTCACATTCTCTTGTCCATCAGCTAATCATATTATATGTCCTCTTGTGTGCATGATGGGAATCTGCTAAATGTGTGGGATCTCTTTATGGTAAAGTGAGAAGGGAAATAGTGGCAAATGAAATACAAATTGATGGAGTCCCATGGTACCGAAATTTAGTTTGCCAAACAAATTTAAGGATTTATTCCCTTTGCTTCTGCTAATAATATAATACTTAAGGGCTGAAAAACAAAAAGAATAAATGAAACTAATGTTCAAAGAGCCTGAAGAATTTATTAAAATTCATATTTTTTTGGACTTCACCTCTTTGAGGAGATGGAACCTTAGATTTATTTGGTGGCTCTTAAAAGAAAATAAATTACTGTGACATTCCTGAAACATTTGTAATTGTATCTACAGACAGATTTAAAACCTTTTCATAAAGCTTTGCATTCTGTAGCTGTTGTTGTCTGTTAAAGTCAGAGTAAACACTAGTGACAGCCAGCTGTTCCTTTCTTATACCATGTCCAAACTGCTTAAAGTGGATCATTTGTTGGCTTAAATCCATACACATTATGTATGCCACACAAAACATAAAAATCTTTATCGGCAAATATTACTAATGTGAGTTTTAAATAATGAATTATATTTCTCTCAAGGGAGAATTACTCTTGCAGTTACATTCTTTTTTATACAAGAGGTAAAATATTATTAAATATTTATATCACTATGATTTGACTTTGAACAGTGACTGATTAGAGGAATTTGTTCCCTCTTATGACATGTAATTACTAAAAATTCTAAAGCACAATCGACTACAGAGGTTGGTTGTCTAAGTACACTGAGAATAAATTTTAGACATTTAAAGTGAATGTCAGCCTAATTCCTAAGTAAATAATAATATTTTTCACTTAGAAATTTATTCAGAGTTATTTTGAATTTAAGTTTCAGTGAGATACATGGACATATTTTATCATCCTCAAGTGCCTTAAAATTACATGCATAATTGGGCGTGTAACTGTTTTTCTGGTAGTAAAAAGGTATATGAATATCCATATATTAAAAAATGGAAGGATGAGTCAAAATAAATACTGATGGAAGAATAATTGCTATGATATTAGTATGAAAAATATCACTTTCTTTTTTTTTTACTTCATGTAACAGTAACAAGGAAACAACAACATGAAGAGTTTTATTTTGGTAACTTGAACTTTAACAATGGTTGTTTTTGAATTGTAAGTCTTTAAATGTTAGACAAACAATGTTCATGTCACATGAAGAAAGACATTGAATAGAATTATGAGAAATAACAGCAGAATCATGTTTTGACATTAATTAATAAATTATATTTTGTGATGAATGAAAGTAATGTAAACCAGAATTTTGTATTATGTTTCTAATAATGACCTGTGATCCTATGGTCCAAGACAGCTGCAAAAATTTTTTTCAGTGTTGTGATGTCATCAAATTTTCCAAAAGTATGTGCCAAATAGCAACTGTCTTTAACTATGCCATTTGTGAAAGCCCCAATTAAAATTTTGCTGGTTGCTTAATTTTGTTGTTTATATGGTTTTTCCCTTAAATTACTATTAAAACACAAATCCAAGCTTTTGGAGTATGTTCAACTAGCAAATAGGTCTGGGCTAGACTAGCGGAAAACTAATAGGGCATATTTCTAATTATCTTTACATAACATTCATGTTAAAATAGAATGCAGTTTCAGAAGAGTGAATAAAAGAAAAGACATTTAACCTTTCTGTATCTTTAGTTTTAATATTCATAAAATCTCTTGTAGCTTGAAAATTTTATGATTTCAGTTTCAAAGAAAGTCTAGCAAATGAACCATAAAAGCAATACTGCATTGATCAGGATAATGGATTGAATAGGATGTAATGAGCATTAGTGATACTTTTATACACTTGCAGAGAAACCAAGCTATTAAAAACCTAAGGTCAATTTCAGCCATTAGCTACTCATAGATATTTTCACTCCTGCCACCAGGTAGATTTCTTTCAGCAGAACCTGGACCTGTGTACTTGAATCAATAATGTTGTACAATGAATACACTTACGTACGGTATCTCATGCTAATGAGACAGACAGCCAATCTTTTCCTCTAGGCTTATTGAATTGACCTAACAACAATACTTGTTAAATATTATAATTGGGTGTATGATCCACTCTTTACTGCCACAGGGCAGGACAAAAATAAAGTTCAGTAGAGATACATTAGAGCAATGAATCTTCTCAAATGAAATAAATATGTGAGTACTTCCATAACAAGACAGTCTTTTGAAAAAGAACTATAGTGAAACACTTGGTTGCATATTCAATATTGAAATGTGAAGGTTGTTTTACATATGAAAGTTCATTTCCCTTTTGTTTATATGCTTCATACCAGAAGAATTGATCCGCTCCTTCTTCAGTGAAATGGCACAATTAATTCAGATTTAGAACCATAATATACAGCTTACAGTTATTAACACATTAAAAGCAGGTTTAAGGATGATGATAAGATATTCCCTCTACCAAAATAATCTGAAAATAAATGAGCAATTAGAATTAAGAAATACAAGCATATAAAACATCCAGAAAAAAAAAAATGAGATAGGAATAATGATGACATCCCATCTTTGTCATTATTTATGGTTAATTAGAATATGCTCTTAGATCTCATTTGCAAAATAGCTTTAGAATATTTTTGCCTTAATACTATTCTTTAAGACCTTTGAGCATTATATTATAACTTTGTGAGGAAGAAGATATGAGCATTGAACTTATAAATGACCACATAAACTGAACATATACACTGATTAATGTTTTAAAATCTTGTATCTGTTCATATTTTAATAACACATCCAGAATATAAAAGCGTAAATTATAGTAACATTTTTATTAGAGAAACTATAATTATAAATAGGCCTTTGAAAAGATAAATGAATGAAAGGGATATATCAGTGCTTTTGCTTTTCACTCTAGCATGCATTTCTAGATTCTATGACTTTTTAAGGAAACTGAAAATATTTTAATTATTTTTATAGTATCTTTTTAGGTGTCTGTTTTGAGATTTTCAGTAAAGAAAACTGAGAAAAATTGCCCATATAATTGCATATTTTAATTCAGATTACTAAGAGTTGCCTGAGGTTTTCTTGGAAAAAAATGGACTTCGTCTTTTAAAACTAATTAGTTCAAAAGCATCACTTTATATGAGAAAACAGAGGTTCAATAATAGTCTTGTTGTAGAAAAAAAGTTATTTAACTAAAATGAAAATTTTTCCTTTGAATTCAGTGTTTTTTCCTAATTTCCATGTTACATGTAATTAAGAATTTGACCCTTAGGAAGCTGGAAGTGTTATAATGTAAAGTACAATGCCCTGTAAATTTTGTTTAAATTACCTTGGTTATTTTCACATGAGACAAAATTAGCTTGAAATACAAATATATTTGATATAAAATATGTCTTCATTGTTTTCTTATATGGAGAGGAAATTATTTAATTAAACAGGTGGGATTATTTGCATGACTTACCAGATTCTATTGGCAGAAAAGCAGAATATGGAAGTTGAAGTTTGGGGGGTGTACTGACTTTTATTATGTGGTGCATTATGGTGTAGATTCCAGACACTCTATTTGGTTAATCCAACATTCAATGTTTCAACAAGCAAATTGCAGCTTTCTAGCACTATGGGTTCAATAAATACTTTTATTAACACACTGGGACTACACATTCAGGCAAAACTTCAAAACCAAAAAAAAAAATGAAGAATAAATAAAGGTTATGTTGATTACATGATTTAGAAAAAAACGGGCTCAGGAGGAAAGACTGAAGCCAATTGGGCTAAAGTCCTAAAAATTTATCAATTGGTAAGCTTAAGTGAGAATAATTAAAAAATAATTAGTATTATTAAGTACCTATTATATGGTAGGTGCTTAGGCATATAAATCTGATTTTATTTAATCTAATAATATTACCATAAATTTGACTTGTTAATTCTCATTTTTATAAATCAAGCATTTGAAATTCTGACTTAAAGATTATATGAGCTGATTAAAATCAGAGTACTTAAACTGTCACTCAGGGATCAACTTCCTTTTGATTATGATTTGCATTTTTTTTTTCATTCTTTTACTTTGAATCTATTTGTATCTTTGGATTTAAAGTGAGTCTCTTGTAGACAGCATACTCCAAGATTACCTTTTAAAATGTATTCTGCTGATCTCTTTATTTTGATTGAAGAGGTTAACCCACTATATTTAAAATAAGTAATGATGAGAGGGGACTTCAGTCATTTTTCTATTTGTTTTCCATATTATAACATTTTTGGCCCTAGTGTTTGGCATTACTATCTCTTTTGTATTTGGTTGATATTGAAGTACAACTAATCTCTTTTTGTGTATTCTATATTGTGTATATCCCCATGTCTTTTTGTATATATTCTATTTATTATTCACGGATAACATGGAGATTACATTTAAATTCTAAAATTATAATGCTCTAAATTGATATTATACCAGTTTAAGTTCAATAACACATATAATCTTCTCATTTCATCCTTTGTATTCATTGATGTCACAAATTGTGTCTTTGTACATTGGTGTCTCAAATTATAAACTAAAAATTTTTAATGTGTCAATGTCTTACTTATGTAGAAAGCAAAACATAAAGTTAAAAATCAAAATTATAATAATATTGGCTTTTAGATTAATGATCTAATAATTTTAATAATGTATTTATCTCTTAAATTATGTAAAAACAAAAAATGTAGTTACAAAGCATTGCTACAATAATGGTTCTTTTTATAATTATCAATTTATTTACATTTATTGAGGTTTTTATTTCTATATTTTTCTGTGAGTTGCTGTCTAATATCCTTTCATTCCAACTGGCAGGGCTCTAGATTCTCCTGCAGGACAGATCTTTTGACAACAAACTCTCTCTGCTTTTGTATAGCTGATAATGTCTTAATTTTTCTCTCATTTTTGAAGAACACTTTGCTAAACGTGACATTTTTGATTGGTAGGGCTTTTTCCCCCATTAACACTTTGAATATATCATCCAAATGCCTTTAGTTTTTCAAAGTTTCTAATGAGAAATTCAGCGACAATTTTATTGAGGAGGATCCCTTGTATATGATGAGTCCCATCTACTTTGCTTTTTTTTTTCTTTTTTTTGAGATAGAGCCTTGCTCTGTTGCCCAGGCAGGAGTGCAGTGGCGTGATCTCCTCTCACTGTAAGCTCCCCCTCCTGGGTGCATGACATTCTCCTACCTCAGCCTCCCAGGTAGCTGGGACTACAAGTGCCCACCACCACGTCCAGTTAATTTGTTTTGTATTTATAGTAGAGACAGGGTTTCACCATGTTAGCCAGGATGGTCTCAATCTCCTGACCTCATAATCTGCCTGCCTTGGCCTCCCAAAGTGCTGGGATTACAAATGTGAGCCACTGCACCTGGCCCTCCCTTGCTTTTTTAAAACATTCTTTCTTTGGCTTGAGCCTTCAAAATTTGAATATAATGTTCCTTACTATGGGTCTTTTTGAACTCATCCTATTTGGAGTTCATTGAGCTTTTTGAATGTTTACATTCTTGTCTTTTATTATATTTTTGTAATAAACTAATGTTAAATGCCACTGGGTTTTAAATTATATTTCTTTGAAAATTTATAAAATTAAATATGTTTTTAAATATGTTTACATTTGTCTCTTATCAATATTATTTTGAATTTTAAAAGTCTACCTGAGAAACCTTCTGATTCCGTGGATTAAAGGGAGAACTTATCAATCCAGGACAACATAAGTTGCCAATAAAAAAAAATGTGTGAATTTTACCTTTACATTTTCAGCACCATTTTGGGGGGAAATATCAAGTTATAATTCTATGAAATACAACAATCAAATGACTTAAAAAGTACACAATGCAGGTAAACTTTCTGAATTGAAATCTTACTGTAATCACTGATAGACTAGAAATGTATATAAATGTATTTCCATTGAAATGACTACATTACTGTCCTCTGAATGTAAATGCTGATTTGGCAAATATATTGGTGTGTAATTTTGATTCAATATAGCCTAACACTTTTAGTTCAATGTCACATACATGTATCAGTGTTTTGGCACCTTTCAGCAAACTACCTAGTATATTACCAACTCATTAATTTATTTAATTAATCAAATAACACAACATATGACTATTCTCCTTTGTCAACTTTTCTTTCTGATTCTGTAATTGTTTCTGTGTTATAAGTAGTCTCCAGATTATATATGTCAATGATATATTTGAGTGCTCTAAGAAATAGAACTGTATTTCCATTTGCAAAGTATTTCTGAAAAATGATGTTCTCACTGCTTCTCAGGGGTAAACTTCATGTCATCATGTTTTATAATGCATTATTCACCAAAGATAGTGCAGAAGCAGTGTGATCATCCATTACATTCACTCTAACAATGTAAAAATTTAAGATATTTTCTCACATGGTATATTTTTATAGTCCACAGGACATAAAACTGCTTGCTTTGGTCAGCATTCTCGAGTAGTCTATTGTACTTGTCCAGATTTAGTGACCTTAAATGGATTGAGTTCAAGTAAATGAAAATGATCACTTTTCTAAACACCTACTGAATGACAGTTCAGTTGTCAGTTGTTTAAAACTGAACTTTTCTTCATGTAGCGCTTGCCAGGAAAAAAATATATATCTTAAT
Source organism: Mandrillus leucophaeus (assembly GCF_000951045.1). Lineage (NCBI taxonomy): Eukaryota > Metazoa > Chordata > Mammalia > Primates > Cercopithecidae > Mandrillus > Mandrillus leucophaeus. The sequence goes on along the minus strand of NW_012109931.1, from coordinate 541,851 downwards.
TATACTATTGTAGAATAGAAACTGATTTTGCCTTAGTAAATTTTATTTCAACATTCCAAGTTAAAGATAAGAATAGAAGAAGGAAAGAGCCCTGAAACTCAACTCTTATAGTTATGTCATCTATAGGTTAAACCCTTGTAGTGTTCTGGAATATTTGCTCATTACTGCAGACACAAAGATCATTAAGACTTAATTCATGCCTTCAACAAATGCACAGTATACCCTATCTACTAAGGCAGACAGATAAGAAGTACATATAACATTATATATGGTGTATGAACTGCTATAAAAGTGTATTTGAATATAATAAAGTCAGTATATCTGAGAGCCCAGAAAACACAACAACCATCACTTGCCAGAAAAGATGAGGTATATAAAGAGTCACGTTAGGGAAAGTTTTATAGAAAACTTCACAATTAGCTCACCTTTAAAGATGATTTTGTAGCTTTATGGTTTTGCCCCTTTGGGGATAAACACAAACACACGCGCGCGCACTCACACACACACACACACACACATTTATTTGCTATGATGGCTGATGAAAATCAGATTAGACAAATGTCTTCGGTGAACATTTTGAATATTAAAGTTGGCCTCATATATTGCTGCTCAGTTGGCTTAGAGATTGGTATAAGGCAGATAATCTTTTTCACTTTCACTTGAATTTATCTTAAATCCATGTTAATTGAGTTGGGCATTCTTAATAAATAGTGACAAGTAATTATAATCAGAGTCATAACATTTAAAAGTACACGTGTACTGATTCAACTGTAACAGGACACATTTATTGAAATCAGAGGAGTGGGTTACCAACTGACAGGAGAAAACTGTTATTTAAAACAAAATATGTACAATTGTAAAATAGCTAAAAGAAAAATTTGTTTTCATTCATTTTTGTTCTGTTGTTGCTTTTCGTAAAATTTCTTTGGATAATGATGCCGTTACATGAATAGAAATTATATACATTCAAATGCTGAAAGTGCACCAAAATTAGTAAATAGAATATTATCTGGACAAGTAGAGAATAAACAGGGAAGAAATTTGGAAATGTTTCAATAGATGCTACAGTCTAGAGTATGAAGAAATGAGAAATTCAGCTCTAATTCAGAGCTGCTGTTGTCATGGAGCAAATTTATACCCTAACAACAAGTTCAATTTCCAACCCAGAGTTAAAACTCAGTTTGACAGGATAATCCATAACAATATTGAAAGTGGCCTGATAATGGCGTGGGTTATAGGTATATAAATAACTTTTTCATTGTGGCATCAAAAGACAAGCTATGACTGCACAGTGGTACCAACATAGAATGTCATTTTCACTGAACACTCATGGTATGCCCATTGATGGTATTTGGGAAATACATAGTTTGGGGAATTTTTCTAAATGAAAAATTCATGGATACTAACATATTTCCCCCATGAATTTTAACACAATATTGGTATGGTTTTGGATAACTATTAAATATAGATAAAATATTTTAAGACCTAAATGATTTTGTTTTGTTTGTTTTCTTATGTACACTGTAAATAATTTGAGCATAGTTAGAACCAGTTTACTGCTTTGTAATTTACGAAGTGCTATGTACCAAAGTAAACAGGTTAGTAGTTATAATATGGATGGAGAACCACTTAATAACTTTAAATATGGGGGGCATATGTCCAGATTTGATGTGTCTCTTTATCTATCTTGCTGCAAGAATGTCTATATAAACCATGAGTTGTTTTAATAATGCCACAAAATGTGAAAGTTATTAAACTAAAGGTAATAGAAAAAGTAGAGCAATTTATAATAAACCTTTAAAAATAAGTTTTGAGATATATTTTTATGAATAAAGCTTATTCCAGTCTACTACTACTACTACTTATTGACAATGTGATTTTGGACAAAGGTAACTATCATACATATCAGGGATTCTCGATATTGACACTGTTCATATCTTTTATGTGATTAAATCACTCCTGTTGGAGAACTGCTGTTGTATACCCTCTCTGAACCTCAATATCTTCAGCAATAATATGAGGATCTTAAACAGAACAGATGGTTGGTAATATAAAATGAAAACACATTGCTCCTGATTGTCAATAAATGTCAGTTATTCATGTTATTTTTATTTTATTTATTTTTATTTTTATTATTTATTTGTTTGTTTGTTTGTTTTGAGACAGAGTCTCACTCTATTGCCCAGTCTGGGGTGCAGTGACATGATCTCGGCTCACTGCAACCTCTGCCTCCCGGGTTCAAGCAATTCTCCTGCCTCAGGCTCCTGAGTAGCTGTGATTACAGGCACGCGCCATCACACCTGGATAGTTTTTGTATTTTTAGTAGAGGCGGGGTTTCACCAGGTCAGTCAGGCTGGTCTCCTGCTCCTGAACTCATGATCTGCCCACGTCAGCCTCCCAAAGTGCTGGGATTACAGGCATGAGCCACTGCGCCCAGCCCATGTTATTTTTATTTTTACAATGCATATTAATATATAGATATGGTTTGTTTCCTTTGTAAACATATATATCTAAATTATTAAGATACATATTTCACAAAGAATTACTTTATCAATTATCTATTATTGACATATGTTTTTACCTACCAGTTAAAAAATGTATCAATAGAATTGTGATTATGTTAGATTTTTCTGGAAAATGGAAAAAGAAGAAGACATGGTGAACTCAAATGAGTAGATACAACTATGTGTTTTAAGATAATGAATAAAGCAAAGCCCTAATATGAAACAGTATTTATTGTGAAATTGGAAGTCTGTGGATAATACTATTAAATAAAGGGATAGCAATTAGATAAATTCAAATAAGAAGTAAATGTGAGGTTCTTAATATAATCATACTTGAATAGGTAATCAGTTAATGAGAGGTTGGCTGTTGGAGCAGGCAAAGGATGCCAGGAACAGAGGAAGAGCTGTAATATTGTTTTTCATATAATTGATTCTACATTGTCTTTTTGGATCTCAGCTACACAGCAGCCAATTCAATACAATACACTCTGCATGGAGATAAACACAAAGAAACTCCTGTTAGGTCTATTTTCATTCATTATTGGAGGGTGTAACTATATGTTTCATGACTGCAAAAAGTCCCTACAGTAAAATTTCAGTCCAATTTAAATGTATGTGCCTTTGTTAAATTTAGAAGAAGGTCAAAGTTGGGCTTTGAAAATGTCACATATATATATTTCATATATACTTGATATTTTACATTTGCTCAGTTTTATAAAGGTTTTACCTATAGCATGGGAAGACTTTTATTTATACAATTTACAGATTATTACTTTATATATATATATAATTGCTATGCAATCTAAGTATTGTATATGTGATTTACAAATATTTTTCAAAGATGTTAATTCAAAATATTAAAAAGTTAATTGTAATTTCTATCCAGAGACTACAGAAATAAAATAAAAATTCAGTTTTTTATGGTGAAAATGCAAAGACTTCTTCTTAAGTATGGAGCTGTCAATTATAAATATGAAAAAGGTAACAGTCATACACACACACACACAATAATGCTTTTATTTCCATATGCTAAAATTTCAGTTAATTTTTTTTAGTTGGTTTTCACATGGGAGACAGACTGTTCTTTGCAGCATCTAGAGAATATTTCTAGTAATTCCCTGGCTCGGGACAGATAATCTTGCTGTGATGGTCATTGGTTGTATTCTGTATGACCTGCAGATATCAGAACATCTGAATTCTCAATAAACCTTCAAAAATTATGGTAAAAAGTTAATGTCTAATTTTCACTTGAAACTTTCCTTTAGAATTTGGCAATGTTTTATGGCTTCTGCTCTAGACTCACTAGAATAAAATAACACAACCAAAATTTTATGAATACATGTCTCTAAATTTTGATAATAAAATTACATATGAATTAATACTTAAATGCACCTTGATATTTTTTAACTTTTAGGTTCAGAGGTACATGTGCAGATTTGTAATATAGGTAAACAGAATTACCATACAACCCAGCAGTTCATTACTGTGCACATACCCAAAGGAATAGAAATTGTTCCACCATAAAGACATATGAATGTATATGTTCATTGCGGCACTATTCACAATAGCAAAGACATGGAATCAACCTAAATGCTCCTTTATATTTCTAAGTTGGCAACTCTTTCTGAGTTAGGGATTTATTTATTTTGACTCTAAAAATTGCAAATTTATCGATTATCTTATTGAAAGTAAAAACTAAACTCAAGATCAAACGCTTCACACATTTACATGACAAATTTTAATCATAAAACCTGATATGTTATCAATAAAGAGAAAAGCAATTTTACCAATTTCATTTCGTTTAATTTATCTCTTGACTGTTGCTTATTTTATTCTAACTTTGAAATTCATATTGTTACTTAGGCAAATGGTATCCATTCTACTGTTACATCATTTTGAGTAGCTAACATAAATCTTTAATTCTTGTATTTCTGTCTAAAAATCATTTTTGTACACATAAAAAAAGTCTCTATTTAATCAGCTATTTTGTGCAAGACAAACTTTTCTGCCTCATTGGGTAACTTTTCTTTATATGCAAAGCACAGGCCACATTTCAAATGGCTTTTGCATAATTTTCCCATTCCCTTCTATTTCTATTGGGAAAACCAACTGAGATTAGCATTATAATTTTATCCATACATTAGAAAATTAAAATATTATGCTATTTGATTCCTCCAAATTGTGAAAAGTATAAATTATTTTCCTATTATGTACCTGAACCTTACAGATATTAGCAAAATAAACCTGTGTTTTAAAATGCTTATATAAAAAATTATAGGGGATGGTTAAAGAGATATTTGAGCGTATGATAAAAGTAATTGGATTTCTTATCAAAATTTAAATTTGATAGAAAATTTAAATTTTTCGGTAATATATGCACACTTGCACTAACATATTCAAATAGACCAATTATTATTTGTGATTGTAACCAAGCAGCTTGGCTTCACACTACATTTTAAAATTTTGTTTTCTTTCCTCCTTTCTCCCCAGTCTCAAGATAAAACTTTGAGACAAACTGCATGTGTGTTTCCTTTCATCTTGAAATACTGCCTTGAAATGTGCTGTGACTCTCTTCCCCTTTTTTTTGCTGTTCCATGCTCCTATGCCTTATGCACATTTATTTACCTAGATACTTGTTAAGCACACACCATACTCATTTATCCGGTCATATGTTTCCTTAAAAGCTTCAAGGGTCAGATTCTGATATAGACCAGATACCACTGGCCATGAAGGTGCTGGCCTCTTCAACAGAGGAAGCAATAATTCAGACAAACCATTGGATCAGACCATGCCACCTGACCCCTCCTGGCCCCTATCTCTTTTGCATTCTAAACCCTCTCATTAAAAAAAAAAAAAAAAAAAAAAAAAAAAATAAATTAAATTTAAAAAACAAGGTTTGCCTTCAAGAGAAAAAAAAAAAAAAAAAAAAGCAAAACTGCATTCCCTCCACAAATGGAAGAGTGGAATATTTTTTCTACTTTTCCTCTTGCTGCTGGCACGGATAATAAATTTGCATTCTTTTTTTGTTCGTTTGTTTGTTTGTTTTTTAATCTCACTTTGTTATTATATAGGCCGTTTTCTATAAGTGGTAAGCAGCCAGACCCATTGACAGCTACATGGTGATAAAAATCAATACTCAATTTTACTTTTTGAAATACGTACAAAAAACTCAAATTCGTTGAAGTCTAATAAGCTTATGTAAATGGAGGACACATTATAAACCTCACATATTTTAAGTGCATTTAGAAAGTTTACTATATTAGGCCTTATACTGAGCCATAAAGAAAGTCTCATCAAATTTTTGACAATAAAGTAAAACAAAAATAAATTTTGCAATAAAATTAAATAAAATAGCAATACAAAGTTTTTTAGAACATGTTTTCTGACCTAAACATAATTAGGCTAGAATAAAACAGAACATCTACAGAAAAAAGCACAGTTTAAATAACCCATGAGTGAATCAGGAAATAAAAACAGAAAGTACAATGTAATTTTACTAAAATATAAAATAATAATGAATGTGTTACAAAAACGGGTCCCAATCCAGACCCCAAAAGAAGGTTCTTGGATCTCATGCAAGAAATAATGTATGGTGAGTCCGTAAAGTGAAAATAAGTTTATTAAAAATTAAAGGAATTAAAGAATGGCTATTCCATAGGCAGAGCAGTCCCAAGAGCTGCTGGTTGCCAATTTTTATGGCTACTTCTTGATGATATGCTAAACAAAGGGTGGATGGGTTATTCATGCTTCCCCTTATTAGACCACCTTGTCTATAAATTAAGTTTGATTTCTTAAAGACAGCACACCATTCCAGTCAAAGCCTTGGTAAAATAATGTTTCTCCATTTGTGCCATATTGCAAAAGAAAACAGATTCCTGCACTTATGCAAATAACTATAATGACATAAGTTAAAAATATGCACGACTAGTTCCAAATTCTGGAGAAATCAGGTAGAGACAAGCAAATATCCTCCAAATTTTGTTTACAGAAATGCACTTTATTCAATTGCTATAAACTGTAAATAGCTCAAAGTAAAGGTTTTCTTGACTTTGAAAAACAAAGCAAAGATCAGCAACGTATTAAGCAAAGCCGCAAAGATTATTTTAGTCTTCCATTGGTTTGGTTCATGCAGTGAACTTCTGTTTTGCTTGATAGTCATGAATATTTCAGCTTTTCATGAGTCTTGAAATTATTTTTCTCTATTTTGTTTTCACAATTTCCAAAATTATAAGAAACCTGCATTTAAGAGTACCTGGTAAAATCCTATAGCTGATTATAAACCACCTTTTGAAGAGAATTAAAACAAGATAACAATTGTCTGTGAATGAGAACATGTTTTAGGACAACTATAGTGAAGAACACAATTGACAAAGAACTTTGGCTACCTCTGTGGCATACAATGATTTCACATGACAATTATAACTGTCAATAACATATATAAGTTATATTAAAATTATAGGGGATTTCCATAATTTTGAACACATACCAAAAACATATTTATACAAATACAGCCCAAAGAAAGCCAAATAACATTTTGTATTTGACAAGACTTCCTGTATGATTTTTATACCATATAAGCCAAATTTTACCTTTGCATTAGTGTAGTATTAATGTTAAACCCAATTATTAATAAAAACTTACGGACACATCTATCCAATTTTAACATCTGGGACCATAAGGTAGTATTTTTCATTAACCTTTTATAACCCTTTACAAATTTTTGTCAAAAAGCAGACCAATGTTGTAAGAAAAAACTGTTAAATTTATTGAAACACTGAATACTACCCTTTAGCCACTATATTCACACACAAAATTTATTTTGTAAGGTTAATCTGTTACACATCGCCCCACAACTTGCTCAAACCTTCAGCTTTATCTTATTTAACTTAAAATAATCCTTTAACCCTTTAATCTAAGCCAAAAAAATAATATTCCCATGATTCCCATGCCTTCTTATAATCTTTTAGCAAAAGCATATTCTATTTTAATTGCACGCCTTGCATGCAGAACTGTTTTTATTTTTTGTGTTTCCAAAGTTTACTGAAGTCACATGAACTAAAAGGCATTATACTTTTTACTTTTCTGACAATACTTCACTTAAGCACCTACTATTTTTAAACCAATTAAAACTCTTTTAGATTAAAAATTACACACAGAACACCTATAATACAAAGAAAGACAGAAGATCGTGTAGTTGTAAGATTTTTCATTTGCCAGTTTTTAAGTTTCTTTTTAAAGCATGCAGTTTTTATGGCCAAATAAGCAGGCACAGCTGGAAGGCAAAAAAGACCCCCAAAATTAAGGGTATTGTTTTTATACCAGATCTTAGATCCCAAAAACAAGGAACCAGCTCATCCCATGGAAGTTTTATCTCTCAGTGCAGGGTGGGAACATCTCCATACTGCCTAGGTGGCCAAGAGCATGCTTCTCAGATCCAAACATGAAGAGTTGAGTATTTCCTTGGAACTGCCATTAGTTGTTCCCAAAATCATATTTCCTTCCTAGTTATTACACATCAAAGTTCATTCATAATGTGAAGTAACTTCTGATACTTCTCAAAGTTAAAAACTTCGGATAATGCAATGCAAAATAGAGCAGAGCCTTAGATTTTGAGAGGGATCTATTCATTTTTAATTCCTGGGGATTTATAAAGAAAACAGAGTCCCCCTCACTGCCAAAACAGGGTCTATGGCTCCTCCTCTGTTTTTCTCAAGAAGTCCCAAGCTGTCAGAACTTGAATATTTGCTTTTAATTAAGCTGACTGTTAACCATAACATTCTAAAAAAAGGTCAATATTTCTGGCTTTTGAATTTTACCAAATGTAACCTCCCAGGTGCTCAGAGAAAATAAAATTCAAGATGTTTCATAGAGGGGAAAAGAATCAACAAATGATAAAGTTCACACAGATATAAACCCAAAAGGGACTCATTCCTTAAGCTAGGAATTGAACCCAGGCCATCGTTACAAAATGACAAAGCCTTAGCTGCCAAGCTACAGCATTGGTAGTTTCCATTGCTCTTCCTAGAAGGAGCCTAAAGCAGCCAGTTTTGAGCTTGCAAAGGCTTTTAACTGATCAAGATAATTTTTAGAGCTAAATATGACACAAATCCCAAACTTCCTGTTCCCTGGACAACGGAGACCAAGAGAAAGTACCACCAAGTGGTGACAAGGTCGAACTCCCAAGGACATAACTGACCAGTTTGCTGGGCTGTCTTGAACAGCAGGCTTATAAGTGTCATGGGCCCACATTCTAACCTAAAGTACCTCTCTTTCTGATAGAAAGATATGGAAAGACAAATTCGTAGTACAGAGTACTACAGATTCACTACAACTTAAGACCAGCCTCGCAATTTTTTTTTCTAATAAATCAAAACTTTAAAGAGGAGATAAACAGTGATTATTACCATTGATTTAACCAGTATGCATAGAGCAAGAAGGAAAGAGAAGGGAGAAAACCATTGCCTGTGGTGGGGTGAAAAAGGTGAAATGCTCAGGGAGGCCAGAGAAAGATTTCCCATTACAATGATGTTGAATTAAAAGTTCAGGCAGCTGCTTCTTGGTCGCCAAGGGATCTTGTCCAGCAGTCTCATCAGCTCTCAGGTTTTCCCTTTTTAGGGAGAAAAAGCTCCTATGTTTCATAACCCTATTTATGCCTAATTCTGTCACCTATAGCCAACAGCAAAGAGTACAAGGCAGATTAATTCAAAGAGAATAGCAGTTAACATCCCATAGCACCAGATCAGTTATTAGCAGAGAATGACTTTACTGAGAGGGAGGCCTCTAACCCCCTAAATCATAGGAAGAACACTAAACTTCCCAAGTTGGGCCTTGAACCAAGGTTTGGTCAAGAGTTCTTGCCTTTTACTGAGAGGAGCGTTTAACCCTCTCTGTTTTAGGAGAGACTCTAACTCCCCTAAGTTGGGCCTCTAACCTAATCGCATTCTTTATCTGGGTAAAAGCACCCCACTTACACAAAGTTGGCCAATTGGTATGCATAAATGATTCCCTTTTGGCTGTGGGGGCTGTATTACTTTGTTTTCACACTGCTGATAAAGACATAACCGAGACTGGGCAATTTACAAAAGAAGAAATTTAATGAATTCACAGTCTCATGTGGCTGGGAGGCCTCACAATGATGGTGGAAAGTGAAAGCGATGTCTCACATAGTGGCAGGCAAGAGAAGAATGAGAATCAAGTGAAAGGGGTTTCCCCTTTTAAAACCATCAGATCTCATGAGACGTATTTACTCTCATGAGAACAGTATGGGGAAACTACTCCCATGATTCAGTTATCTCCCACAGGGTTACTCTCACAACTTGAGAGAATTATGGAAGTTACAATTCAAGATGAGATTTGGATAGAAACACAGAGTTAAACCATATTATTCTGCCCCTGGCCCCTCCCAAATCTCATGTCCTCATATTTCAAAATCAATCCAGCCTTCCCAATAGTCCCCCAAAGCCTTAACTCATCTCAGCATTAACTCAAAGTCCATAGTCCAAAGTCTCATCCAAGACAAGGAAAGTCCCTTCTGGCTGTGAGCTTGTAAAATCAAAAGCAAGTTAGTTACTTCTGAGATACAATAGGGGTACAGGCATTGGGTAAATACAGCTGTTCCAATTGGGAGAAATTGTTCAAATCAAAGGGGTTACAGGCTCCATGAAAGTCTGAAATCCAACAGGGCAGACAAATCTTAAATTTCCAAAATAATCTTCTTTGACTCCATGTCTTATGTCTGGGTCACGCTGATGCAAGAGGTGGGTTCCCATGGTCTTGAGCAGCTCCACCCCTGTAGCGTTGCAGAGTACAGCTTCTCTCCTGTCTGCTTTCACAGGCTGGCATTGAGTATCTGTGACTTTTCCGAGTGCATGGTGCAACCTATAGGTGCATCTACCATTCTGGGGTCTGGAGGACAGTAGCCCTCTTCTCACAGCTCCAGTAGATAGCACCCCAGTGGACACTCTGTGTTGGTGTGCCCACCCCACATTTCCCTTTCCGACTTCCCTAGTAGAAGTTCTCCATGAGTGCTCCACCCCTGCAGCAAACTATTGCCTGGACATCCAGGCATTTCCATACATCTTTGAAATCTAGGCAGAGGTTCCCAAAACTCAGTTCTTAAACTTATGTGCATTCATGGGCTAAACACCACATCAGGGCTGTCAAGGCTTGGGACTTGCACTCTCTGAAGCTATGGCTTGAGCTGTACCTTGGCCAATTTTAGTCATGGCTAGAGTGGTTGAGACACAGGGCACCAAGTCCCTAGGCTGCACACTGCAGAGACACTTGCCCCCACCCAAGAAACCATTTTTTTCTCCTAAACCTCTGGGCATGTGTTAGGAGGGGCTGCCACAGAGAACTCTGACATGACCTGGAGACATTTTCCCCTTGGCTTTGTGATTAACATTCAGCTCCCCTTCACTTATGCAAATTTCTGCAGCTGACTTGAATTACTCCTCAGAAAATGAAATTTCATTTTCTATCACATTGTCAGGTTGTAAATTTTCTGTTTCCCTTTTAAAACTGAATGCCTTTAGAATCACCCAAATCAACTGTTGAACCTTTTGCTGCTTAGAAATTTCTTCTGCCAGATACCCTAAATCATCATCTCTCAAGTTGAACATTCCGCAAATCTCTAGGGCAGGGGCAAAATGCTGCCAGTTTCTTTTCTAAATCATAATAAGAATCACCTTTGCTTCACTTCCCAAGAAGTTCTTCATCTCCATCTGAGACCACCTCAGCCTGGATTTCATTGTCGAAATCATTATCAGCATTTTAGTCAAAGGCACTCAACAAGTTTCTAGGGACTTCCAAACTTTCCCACATTTTTCTGTCTTCTTCTGAGCCTTCCAGACTGTTCCAGCCTCTGCCTGGTACCCAGTTCCAAAGTCACTTCCATATTTTCAGGTGTCTTTTCAGCAGCACCTCACTCCCAGAACCAATTTATTGTATTAGTCTGTTTTCACACTGGTGATAAAGGCATAGCCAAGACTGGGCAATTTACAAAAGAAAGAGGTTTAATGGACTCACAGTTCCACGTGGCTGAGGAGGCTTCACGATCATGGTGGAAGGTGAAAGGCACGTCTCACATGGTGGCTGACAAAAGAAAAATGAGAGTCAAGTGAAAGAGGTTATAAAACTGTCAGATCTCATGAGACTTTTTCACTACCATAAGAACATTATGGGGGAAACCACCCCTATGATTCACTTATCTCCCACTAGGTCACTCTCAGAACACAAGGGAATTGTGAGAGCTACAATTCAAGATGAGATTTGGGTGGGGGCACATCCAAACTATATCAGGATCTCTTTAATTTTGTTTTTTTTTTTGGGGGGGGGTGCCAGAAATATGTTACTGGAAAGGGGTCCTGGTCCAGTCCTCTAAAAAGGGTTCTTGGATTTCACCCAAGAGATAATTCAGGGTGAGTTTGTGGAGTAAAGTTAAAGCATGTTTATTAAAAAGTAAAGAAATAAAAGAATGTCTGCTCCATAGGCAGAACAGCCCCAAGAACTGCTGGTTGCCCATTTTTATGGTTATTTCTTGGTTATTTCTTCATTATATGGTAAACAAGCAGTGCAATATTTATGCCTCCCATTTTTAGAGGATATAGGGCAAATTTCTGACGTCATCATGGCATTTATAAATTGTCATGGCACTGGTGGGAGTGTAGCAGTGAGGGTGACCAGAGATCACTCTCATCACCATCTTGGTTTTGGTGCGTTTTGGACAGCTTCTTTATTGCAACTGGTTTCATCAGCGAGGTCTTTATGACCTGTATTTTGTGCTGAATTCCTATCTCATCCTGTGACTTAGAAAGCCTAACTGTCTGAGAATGCAGCCCAGTATGTCTTAGCCTTATTTCACACAGCCTTTATTCAATATGGTGTTTCTCTGGTTTAAACACCTCTGACAAATGCATGATATATCAAAACTTACGGGATGAAACAAAAGGTGTGTTTAGTAGAATATTTATTATAAAATAAAAAATTATAAATGTTAAAAATTAATGATTATTTGTACTTCATACCAAGAAAATTAGGAAGAAAAAGAAAAAAAACAAAAAACAAAACAAAACAAAAAACAGCAAATAAACCCTGAAGAAAACAAAGGGTAAGAAAGGACATAGTGAAATAGTAGAGATCAATGGGGTAGGGTAGAAAAATTAAATACCTATGCATAGCTATATGAATAATATTAATCTTACATTCTTTGAAAGAAAAAAGGAAAAAATAAATACAGGAGCAAGTGCTTTATTCTATTTTTTGTAGCACAAAAATTTCAAAATTAATCTGTGCTGTACTATTAGAAATCACATTCATTTTTGAAGGATTTTAATGACTGCAAGGTAGCATGAGGCAGGGGACTCTTTAGGATGCTGGAAATTTTTTTGTTTCTGAAATAATCTGGATAGGCTTAGATCATAAAATTATATTTTATAATGTTAATAGAAAAACAAACTGTAAAATATTTCTAAGAAGTTTTTTCTGAGCCAATGTGAGTGACCATTTTCAGGGAACAGTCCTAAGAGGTTCTGAGAAAGTGTGTGTGTGGCACTCTGGTTACAATTTGGTTTTATAAATTTTAGAAAAACAGAAATTGTAGGTAAAATAATAAATCAATACATGGAAGGTGTACATTGGTTCAGCCTAAAGAAAGGGAATATGTTCAAGCGGGGGCTTACAGGTCATAGATTGATTCAAAGGTTCTGATTGGTAATTGGTTAACAGAAATAAGCTTTATCTAAAGACTTGAAGTCAGTAGAAAGAAATGCCTGAGTTAAGATAAAGGGAGTTGTGGAAGTCAAAGCCCTTGTTATGCAGACGAAGTGTCATAAAGCCATCAAGCTCTCTGTTAATCTCTCCTAGATTAGGAAAAACATAGAAAGGGAACACCTGGCTGCAATAATGGAGATTCTCTACTAATGCAATTTTCTACCACAAAAGAGGACCTTGTAGGACCTTTTCAAAATATGACAAAAAGATATACATTGGGGTAAAATAGTTCTATCTCCTTCAAGGTCTGCTGTCATGTGATGCTATACCAGAGTCAGGTTAGAGAGAAAGTCACATTACATTATTACACCAGAATAATTAAAAAAAATTTTTAATGAAATCGTATGGTTTTTAGGGTATGACTTAACCCTTGCCATGCATGGCCTTAGGATTTGTTTATAAATGGGTACCTTATTTCCATAAATAGTCTGTTTTGTCCATCTTATTGTTTCTACATTGATGTAAACTCCAAAAGGGAGGGAGTATAACGAGGCATGTCTGGGAACTCTTTTTCCATCAGGCCAGGAACTCAGTTTTTCAAGTGTCTCTGAGGTCCTTGAGGCCAGAAGAGGACCTATTCAGTCAGTTAAGGATGTTCAGAATTGAATTTTTGGTGTACAATATTTATAAAAATATGGAATATTTGATATGTAATTTATATATGAAGCTGAATTTTTTTTTTTTTTTTTGAGACAGAATCTCTCTCTGTCACCAGGCTGGAGTGCAGTGGCGTGATCTCGGCTCACTGCAACCTCTGCTTCCCGAATTCAAGTGATTTTCCTGCCTCAGCCTGTGGAATAGCTGGGTCTGCAGGTGCTCCACTACGCACAGTTGATTTTTATTTTTAGTAGAGACGGGGTTTCACCATGTTGGTCAGGATGGTCTCTATTTCTTGACCTGGTGATCCACCTGTCTTGGCTTCCCAAAGTGCTGGGATTACAGGTATGAGCCACTGTGCCTGGCCATGAAGGTGAATTTTATTTTATTTTATTTTTGAGAAGCAGTTTCGCTCTTGTTGCCCAGGTTGGAGTGCAATGGCGTATTCTTGGCTCACTGCCACCTACGCCTCCTGAGTTTAAGCGATTCTCCTTTCTCAGCCTCCTGAGTAGCTGGGATTACAGGCATGTGTCACCATGCTCTGCTAATTTTGTATTTTTAGTAGAGACGGAGTGTCTCCATATTGGTCAGGTTGGTATGGAACTCCCAACCTAAGGTGATCTACCCTCCTGGGCCTTCCAAAGTGCTGGGATTACAGGCGTGAGCCACCACGCCTGGCCCGAATTTTAATATAGTTTTTAAAACTCTTAGAGAATGCTTAAATTGTAAAGTGAAGAACATATGTAGAAATTTAGTTGTATAAAATCATGTGAAGAGTCCAATACATATTATGTTGATCTGCATTTCTTGAACATAGGAAGTATGAGAAAATATGTTTGAAGATAATACTAGGGAAAAAGTAAAGGAGACAGTTTATAGAGTCTGATGTGTTTAATAATTTTTTTTTCAAACCTTATAGTGGAATAGATTATACTTTTACATGGAAATTCAAGAAAACATAGAACAGGAGAAAGAAAGTAAATATATTTGTAATACTCCCAGCCCCAAACAACTGTATATTTTTGGTTATATCTTTTGTGTTATTCTCTTTTTTTACATTATAAAATTAATATAAATAACCATGCCTTTTTTTTTTTTTGGTAGTATTATTGTAGCAGGACCAGCTGCAAACCAAACTCCACAGACACCGAGTTAAAGAAGGAAGAGGTTTATTCGGCTGGGGGCATTGGCAAGACTCCTGTCTCAAGAGTTGAGCTCCCTGAGTGAGCAATTCCTGTCCCTTTTAAGGGCTCACAACTCTAAGGGGGTGCATGTGAGCGAGTCATGATCGATTGAGCAAGCAGTGGGTACGTGACTGGGGGCTGCATGCACCAGTAATTAGATTGGAACAAAATAGGATAGGGATTTTCACAGTGCTTTTCTATACAATGTCTGTAATCTATAGGTAAGGTAACCGATTAGGTCAGGGGTCGATCTTTAACTACCAGCCCCAGGGTGTGGCGTTGGGCTGTCTGCTTGCGGATTTCATTTTTGCCTTTCAGTTTTTACTTTTTCTTTCTTTGGAGGCAGAAATTGGGCATAAGACAATATGAGAGGTGGTCTCCTCCCTTATTATGTTAGGTAGTCAGGCAGACATGAACAGTGCAGGAGAGCCAAATCCCCCCAGGAGCATCAGGTAACCATCAGGTGATGGTCAGGAAGTTGTTAAAACTGTCTGTCTAAAATAATAGTTAGTTGCAGCCAGTGCCAGGGAAAGGCAGTTTCCCAATAGGTAGCAACATCTGAAACTGGTGATCAGCAGCTTCCTGATAAGGCCTCAGGAGTTGGGCGAGTGCACTCGAGCATGCTTACTAACAGAAAAAATAGGAGCGTTCAACTGGTATATGATTTTCTCCTAGAAGCACTCAACAGGTGAGGACAGAACACCTCAAGAGATTTTATATAAAATAAATATTTTTCATAGAACTTAAGCATTGACTTTATAATATATAATTTTAGAAGTAATGAAAATTGACAACTATTTAAATCTACAATTATTTCTATAAAATAGAGAAAAAAGTATTATAAGTTATCTAAACATCTTGCTTTACAGATAAGAAGACTCATGTCTAAACAGGCAAACACACTTATCCAGTGTCAGATAGTTTAAGATAAACTAAATTATACATTAGTTTATCCTATTTCCTAAATAGGATATTGCCTAAATAACTCATTTTTTGAGAACTTTATCTTCTTCTTACAGTAAAATACTTAGATTAAAAAAAAATCTTATTCGAATTATATATCCAACTGTACTCTGTTGTATGAGTCAATATAGTTGATTAGATAAAGCATAACAATTTCTTCTACTTGGAGACTCTGTGAGGAAGTTTGGGAGGGCTTTTGAAAAATCAACCATCTGAAGAATTGGTAGTAAGTAGGTCGCAGATGGAGGAAGAAGGAATTGTGAGTATTAGTTTATCAAAGAAATGAAATCGGCAGGCGGCAAATTCCTAGGCAAATAGGGGCAGGTTTCCCGTGAAACCGCACCTTCTGGCTCGAGACAGCCTGAAATTTGAACCCAAGGCTGCCAGTTCCGCGTACAATCCACACACAGAGTGAAAACGTCCTTGATGCCTGTTAGCCAATCACATGATGGTTTTTCCAGTCCCACTAATGGACCACGCAGCATACCCTTCCTCCTGCCCATAGACCAATGAGCATGTACTTCATTCTGAGCCCATAAAAATCCCCAGACACAGACAGACATGGGAAGTACCCTTCAGAGGGTAGGAGCTACCCACTTTGGGTCTCTTCCCTGCTAAGAGCTATTCTGTCACTGGGTAAAAGTCTTCTGCCATGCTCACCCTCCAGTTACTGGTGTAACCTCATTCCTTCTGGATGTGGACAAGAGCTTGGGCCCCACCAAATGGCCGAGGCTGAAAAAGCTGTAATGCTTTCCTGGCCTTCTTGCTGAGCTGTGAGCAGGCCTGAAAAGAGCTGTAACACATTCCTGGCCAGCTTGCCAAGCTGTGGGTGGTGACAATATCCCTATCATCGGTCCGTGAAAGTGAAAGTGAAGACTGCCAACACTTCTGGGCGCCCAGATCTCAGGATTCCCC
The DNA here is from genome assembly GCF_000951045.1 of Mandrillus leucophaeus. Classification (NCBI taxonomy): domain Eukaryota; kingdom Metazoa; phylum Chordata; class Mammalia; order Primates; family Cercopithecidae; genus Mandrillus; species Mandrillus leucophaeus. The sequence goes on along the minus strand of NW_012109931.1, from coordinate 524,918 downwards.
AAGCCAGAGTTGTAACACTATAGACCTCGGTGGCCACCCCATGTGATGGGAAGTGATGGCAGGGCTGAGAAAACCAGGGAGTTCTAGGCGAGAGCAAGGTGACAGGACTGAAAAAGCTGTTATAATCTTAGTCATTTAAGAAAAATTTACTGGCACCTTTTATATCCTGAGCCTTGGTCTATGTCCCTGGGAAATATGAATTAAAAGAATGAACAAGAATACGGTTTCAATGAGTTGGCATTTTAAAAACACGATAAAAGATCAGCATAATAATTAACCAAATAAATAAATAAATAAATAAATATAAATTAAAAATGATAAATTCCTGAGATGCTGGAGGTGGGAATGAGAGAGCTGTGGCATCCTGCCCCCCTTGGGATTCTGCAGTTGCTGGCGTCTCCAACTTTTTTGTGTGCCACCACGTTCCCCACATTCCCCTCATCCAGACCCCAGTGCCTACAGCAGAAACTGCTTGCTGTAATCCTGGTCCAGCCACAGTCTTATACAACACTGGCACCTGTGTAGGCACCTGGAGCTCCCCGCTGCGCCACAGCAGCCAGAGCGCCTTGTTGTGCGGAGTGGCAGGACCCCACACTTGCTCGCTTAACACCCCTGGTAGTCCTGAACTTGGCTCACCCTCCGCAGGCATGGGTTCCGGGCTGTTATCGGGAGCCAAGTGCAACCTGCTGGTCTGAGTTGGGGGAACAAGTTCTGCAGGTGAGAGCAGATCTCAAGCAGAGGCACCACTAGCCACAGAGGTTTCTGGCTGCCAAGAAGTGACACCCAAAGTATTCTGTGACAGAAACAACTCTCATTTACAAGCTGACAGAACAATGGGATAAACCAGAAATTATGTACTGGGATTATTGAGAGTACTTCTTATATTTTTAACAGTTTTATTTCTGGCAACAGACTATGGGATTTCATTTACCAAACATGGTATGAAAATGTCTTCTATATGCTCAATAAAATAAATAATTATGCATTTGTTTTGTAAATATTTCTGAATGACTTTTTTCTCGCATTTCAAGAACCATTAGCAAACTAAAGTTAAAAACCCAAATCCCATTTTAGCAGGAACTTTTATCTCAGGAAATGCTGCTGTGTATTTTCACAATCAAACCTCCTCTGAAGGAGGCCTAATTACAGGCTTCATTATGCACCTGGTGAAAATTAACTTTTAAGCAGTCTTTAAAATACGTTTTTAAATTATCATTATGCAAAAACTGCAAAAATACCTGTAATTGTATTTACAAAGCAAAATTGTTATAATCACCTCTAACATTCAGGAGCAACCTCAGGATTTTAATTTTTTTAATAAAAATTAAAATAGAAACCCTCATTACTGATTCATGAACTTTTTTTATGAGCACAAATGTTATCATTGACATATGTCAACTGCTAAACTTTAACATGTACTGAATGCTAGTTCCTTAAAATTGACCTTAAATATCTTGGAAATATGTTTAATTACTGGAAGAATGGTAAAGGTCATAAAAAATATTTAAATATCATTATGAATTTTACTATTTTCTTAATGTTAGCTTCTGGAAATAGTACTTTTAGAGAGAAATAAAATTTAACATACACATTTTTAAAATGAGACTATTTTCATTTTGTATGCTTCATTTAAGGAGTAATGTTTCTTAAAATCGATCTGCGTGTGTGTCTGTGTATGAGTTAGAGAGTAACATTTTTTTCCACGAGTGTTGCTAAAAAACAAAATGTGCTGTAGTCTATTTTGAGTCACAGCCAAAA
>NW_012109931.1:520812-522668 GCF_000951045.1 Mandrillus leucophaeus | reverse complement strand
TTTGTTTTGTTTTGTTTTGTTTTGTTTTTCTCTCTCCAGCTATTTTTTATGAAAATACTGGGAAAGACAAAGATGTGGCATTTTAAAAACACTAGATTTTTTTGGCAAATTGTTTTGGGATAGAGAATTAAATCAAACAATTTTTCCAAAAGTAACTACTAGAATAATAATTAAATTAAAGGGACTCTTGATTTTGTAAATATTATGTTATCAAAATCTGGTATTAGAAAACTCTGAGGTTATCAAATCTCATACTTCTTATTATGCTCATAAATTTAAATATTTAAATTACTGGGTACTAGTCTTAAACTCCAAATGGGATGTGCAAAGCTATAGTCTGGCAAGAGACCTCCTGTTATGATATTTTTCCACTTTTGCTTGAGATTATTATCAGTCTTTGTTTTAAGTGAGATTCATTTCCCAGCCTGGTCCAGTCTTTATTTCAGCAGTTTCATCTTCCTTGAGACCCTCTGAACTGACCTATCTTTGGATATGTACAAGAATTACTAACCAAGAAAACCAATGGATAATCTGTGAAGATATCATGGGCATGAATTTACAGAACTATGCATTTATCTGAAGAAAGACTTATAACCAGTAATGGTGTATTTTTAGTTTTTAGAGTGTTTGTTTCATTTGTTTTGTTTTAATAAATTAGTTTGATGACAATTATAACTGTATTTCTTTAGGAACAATTACTGAAAAACACTTTTTGAGGACATTTGTCATCTAACAATTATTAATTTGGCAACAGTTACATCAAAACAACAAAAACTCCAGAATGTTTAAAAGAAATAAAAGAAGCAGAGGCATACTTCCAAGTGTCAAAAAGAAATATGGGATGGTTTTAGAAAAGCAAAAGTCTTCTAGTGATGAGGCTGACTAAAATGTCTCTCATCATAGGAAAAGTTTCACGCTCAGAGCTGTTAATCTTGTTTCATGTTCAAAGACATGCTTATTATAAAGAATATTTAATTTAAGGGATAACAGAATAAGCAAGCAAATATGCAATATTTCAATTAAAGTTGAACTTGTTTTGTCTCTTAAGCAAACTATCTAAAAAGTAGAGACAGGCTTGTACCTTTTTCCTCTCTCACTGATTGCCACATCTGAATCTCAATCTACGAAACAAATCCATCAATATAGAGAGTATAACATTTGCATGTGAAATAGAAGTATTTTAGAAATGTTCTCCAGTTAATATGGCTTATAATAGCATCAAATGTGTGCCTTTCACAGATGGCAAAACTTCTTGGCCAAACCCTGTATTGCTTTTATGAAAATATCAAATACGTACATACCTTATTAAATTAGAAATGAGGCCTATAAGTCACACAGCATAGAATTTAAAAGTTGCTAATATTATCATAATTTATCTTGACATAAAAATCACAACTGTTGAAAATACACACACAATAATTGTAGAATTTGAGAATATATCTTTTATTTGCAGGATGAGGGTGTTAACTCTGAGAGAACATGGTATAACGAAACATATTTAGGACAGTGTATTACTTCAACAAGTAACCATGGTACTAATTTTATTGTTAATTTATGTAGTGTATGTATATATTTTTCTGCATTTAAATTTTTTATTAATTTTTTTTCCTATGAATATGATCAAATTATGACATCTATTATAAATAAATGTCATATTTTATTTTTTATTTTAATTTTATGTTTAAATGTTTTATTTTTTATCTTCTTTCCCCACCAAATACACTGATATATAAATGTAATTAAGACACCTACAACTAATTTCTGCAGTGTTGAATGCTGTTCCTGCAAAATACTCCATAAGCTAAGATTAATTTACTTAGATATGTGGCAAAAAAACCATGAATATGTGAGATTAT
>NW_012109931.1:518957-520762 GCF_000951045.1 Mandrillus leucophaeus | reverse complement strand
GAAACAAATCCATCAATATAGAGAGTATAACATTTGCATGTGAAATAGAAGTATTTTAGAAATGTTCTCCAGTTAATATGGCTTATAATAGCATCAAATGTGTGCCTTTCACAGATGGCAAAACTTCTTGGCCAAACCCTGTATTGCTTTTATGAAAATATCAAATACGTACATACCTTATTAAATTAGAAATGAGGCCTATAAGTCACACAGCATAGAATTTAAAAGTTGCTAATATTATCATAATTTATCTTGACATAAAAATCACAACTGTTGAAAATACACACACAATAATTGTAGAATTTGAGAATATATCTTTTATTTGCAGGATGAGGGTGTTAACTCTGAGAGAACATGGTATAACGAAACATATTTAGGACAGTGTATTACTTCAACAAGTAACCATGGTACTAATTTTATTGTTAATTTATGTAGTGTATGTATATATTTTTCTGCATTTAAATTTTTTATTAATTTTTTTTCCTATGAATATGATCAAATTATGACATCTATTATAAATAAATGTCATATTTTATTTTTTATTTTAATTTTATGTTTAAATGTTTTATTTTTTATCTTCTTTCCCCACCAAATACACTGATATATAAATGTAATTAAGACACCTACAACTAATTTCTGCAGTGTTGAATGCTGTTCCTGCAAAATACTCCATAAGCTAAGATTAATTTACTTAGATATGTGGCAAAAAAACCATGAATATGTGAGATTATTGAGATTTGCATTATATTAAAAGAAATGCATAATTTTTTAGCCAGCAATGCAAACTTATTATTTATATAAACCTTATATATTAATTTAGAGAGTATCATTAAAGTTTGTAAGTGTGAACATTTAAACACACACCCATATATATATATGCAGATGTGTACATCTTATGTATAGTAACTCCTAAAACCTATATATGAAGCTTAGGTTTTAAAGGCTAAAAACGTGTACATGGCTGCTGCAGGATTATACCTGTAGCATTAATATTGATAACAAGATGGTGTAAGTTTGTCAGGCTTTCTCTTTTGATGTCTTAGGCAGTGAGACCACCTGGAAATAAAAACGAGAAATACATTTAAAAAAACACATTTCATAATGAAGATATCCTTTAATTAAGGTATATCTGACAACAGTAAGGGAATAACTGATATGAAAAAAATATGATGGAGCAACTGGCATAAGGGAATGTAACACATTGGGAAGAAAAATGTCTGTCATATAGGTACCCCATACGTAAAGACCTTCTTCTAGTCCTACGAGAATGTGCAGATTTCCTAAGTTACTATTTGTCAGGATCCAGTTGCAAAAGCAGAAACTATTCTTAGTCTTTCAGAAAAGGGACATTTATTACAAGTAGTTGATCATATAGTTGCATTGGGTATATATGATTTAATGCACTGACATTTCTTTTTAAGATAATTAAATGATATCATACAATTTAGCTGAATAGATATTAGGGAGTGAGAATTTTATTGTTGTTATTGTTTTCTCCTTAGAAATTTTAATAGCATGTTTTGGGAATTATAAGGCTTTTAAAAGGACTTTTTGTTATTTCTTTAGTGGTCACATATGTTAGTAATAAACAGTCCCTGCCCAGTGCATATAGACCTACTTTACAACATACTATATATATATATAGTCATATATGTATATATTGTCGTATATTTATATATTGTCATATATGCATATAATCTAAGAGTTTTAATGAACATATTTTATTACATATGTATAATCTGAGAATTGAAAATGCTCCATAGACTAACAAATCTAAAGAATCACAATTAAAAAATAAGAAGAAA
>NW_012109931.1:513225-517157 GCF_000951045.1 Mandrillus leucophaeus | reverse complement strand
ATTTTTTTTAGAGACAGAATCTTGATATGCTTTTTAGAGACAGAGTCTCGATATGTTGCCCAGATCTCAAACTTCTGGACTCAAGCAATTCTCCTGCCTTGGCCTGTCAAAGTGTTAGGATTACAGACATGAGCCACAACGGCTGTCATTTTTTTTTATCTTTTTGATAATAGTCACCCTAATTAGGATGAGATGATATCTCATTGTGGTTTTGATTTACATTTCCGTTATGAATAGTTAATGTTGAGTGTTTTAAACATATACTTATTTGCCATGTATATGTCTTCTTCTGGGAAATGTCTGTTCAGATCACTTTTTCATTTTTTAATCAGGTTGTTTCTTTGTTGTGATATTTTGCCTTATGCAAATAGTATTGTGAAGTATTAATGAAGTAAGACAATTTTATTCAAGGACCAATCCCATGCAAATACATTCAGAGCTGTTCTTAGTTAATTGCATTTATAATTTATACTTTTTATTACCATGTGCATTACTCTAAATTTAGTGAAATTTTACTGTATTTTTACTCAGTGTATATACTGTTGCTCATGAATTGTTGGAGTATAATAGTTAACTATCCTTAATTAAGTCTTATTTATTGAATTTATATGTTGCCATTTTCTATAGGAGTTTTTTTTTTTTTTTTTTTTTTACAATATGAGTGGAATCATTGCTGATTTTCTATGAATATATGAACTGAATTTTCTCAGATAAATCTTATGTTTCTTTTGTGCCCACAAAGACATCTGGATACTCATCAGAAGTGTAAAAATTCCAACTAGAAGAAAAAAGAAATAATTATTATGTCTTTCTTATTTCTATCAAATAAGTTATATCAGGAAAATGATCACTAGCATGTTTAGCTTTTAAGATGTTTCCCAAATGCTGCATAATTTCTTATCAATTTTCATTATTCATACCCATTTCCTAGCAATAGACAATCAATATTGCATGAATGAATAAACACAGAAAATACATTACAAAATTAAAAATGAATCTACATATTTTACTTACCACAACCACAAAATACTCCCAAATAAGGATTTATTTTTGTGTTTAAAATTTTCAATAATAGTTGCCTATATGCATATAATATTCCTCTGCATGCATATAATAAGCCACATTAATTGTGATTCAAATCTTGTTTTGAACACAATATAACAAAATAGATAAAATGGATATTACATATGTCTTTCTACTAAATGGAAATCATGCAGTTCAGCTTCTTAGTGTGTGTTAAAATGCTCAGTATTCAAGATGAACTCTCATACATCGCAACTCTTCCTTTGAAGAGAAAACACATACACATGCCTGTGCACATGCACAAGAAGAAGTTTCAAGGGAAATGCGTTGTTATCAAAACTTCTTCTAAACAAAACTTCATTGCTTAATAAATACATGTGGATTACAATTCCTGGCTTGGATTAAGCAACAATTATACAGCGATAAAGAGCAAAAGTACTTCAATATATTTTAATACTGCTAAAAATCAAACTCAATATGAAATTATAAAAACTTTTTGCAAACATGCTATACTTTAATACTATAATAACTTTTTCTCAGAAACCATTTCTTCTAAAGATGCATTTATTTGATTAATTGTCATTAAATCTAGGTCTTACCTGGCAGTGTTTGTGTCATGACTGTGAAACTAATCCATGATCCAATCTGTTATATTAAAACTTAAATTAGCACATACATAAATGTAATCTAGTAATTTCTTCACTTGTGGCTTTGAATAGGTAATTTTAAGGCTTAAAATATTAGAAAACTTATAGATAGGAATACATTTTCAAAAAATAATAATTTAATTTTTACATATAAAGTCACAAGCAATCTCATAAAATGGGATCATATTTATAAGAAAATGAAAGACTTTAATATTTGAAAAAATTGTGATTGAAATGTTCTATTTTTTTATACCATGATCTATAGATAAGACCTCTATATTTTTCTTGTATATATTAATTTATAATACATATACATACATAAGCACATTCATTTAGTATATCATGAATAGGATTCAAGGATTTACATACATAAATAACATACCTCATAGGTGTAGTTAGGACATGAAACCAGGAAAAACATCCATGTGAAGGGGTTATAATTTGGACTTGGGAAACAGGCATTGTTTCCTTTTGCAAAGGAAAGTAAAATGTCAATGATGCTACATATTGCAAATCTGATCATATGCTTATTATATAATACTAAGTCTCCAAAATAACTGTGTACCACATGAAATGTCATCATATATTTATAGCAACCTATTTCACAAATTACTCAGAAGAGAGCCAGCTTTAAATGTTATAACCTTTTGACTCAAATAAAATAGCTGTCATTTTCATACCATGTCTACAGCTATGTTGCTGTAACATTGCAGAGAACATAAGGATAATGAATTCTTTAAGATTTTAAATATATATAAATTATTTTTACATTATAATAGTTGAAATAGTAATACATCCTGAAATTATAAAGCATTTTTTAACATTTGCCCACCTCTTCACATTCCCCTTTACTATCAAAGAAGATATATTTGTTTGAGATTATTAAATATCTCGATTCCCTGTATTAAATTGGTGATAATCATAAGGAATTTTATAAAGATGTCATTTATACCAGAAAAGTATGCAAACTTCTCATAAAAGGATTACATTTAATATCAGTATAGTTAATATTCTGAGATATCACATTTCTGTTCAGCAATCAGGATTGATATTTACATCTCTCATTATCCTTCACATATTGTCACTTTATTTTTGTTAATTATTTTTCCCTTTTCAATTGTTTTTAAGAAACATTTTAGATAACAAATTTTTAATGATTTCAAATTGAACTTGGAGCTGTGACATTTGTAAAAGTAAGTATGAATTATAAAATTACTGTTTTATTCTCCATACCAAGATTTAATCAGATAACAAATCAGCTAAATTCTTTTCCTTGTAACTCTAAAGTCATAATAAAATGTCAGTGTGTTGTTTTCAAAATTGTAGCAATTGCTGAAATATCAAAGTTAAAAATTATGCTAAGTATTGTGCAGATTTTACAACTGTTCATAAATATAAATATGTAGGTCTTTCGATATTACTGATTTTTTACAGTATTTATGTAGACACCTTTGTGTAATGTCCATATATTAATAAAATAAAGATAATTGAGGAATCTACCCAGGTTATAGTCACTGAATTTCAGAGGCAGAAGGTTCAGGGAATAGTCTGCTTTAGAGTCTGTAGTTTATGAGTGTTCAGCCCCTAGAGGTGCGGAATGATCAAGGGTCTACAAATCTACATTTTTTCCAGATCTACTTTGTGGATTAAATAATGGATATGCCTTATGACACAGAACAATATATGTATATAGATAATATAGTTTCAAGTATACACAGTTGCTATTAACTGTAATATTAAATAAGTTTAGGAGTTACTAATTTAATACTTATATTCTTCATAAATGTTCTCTCAACCTATAGTTATTATAATAGAGCTTCTATTAAATTAAAGTCAGGAGGTTCCTTACATTAAAATGCTGTGCCACCAGGTTCTTCTTTAGGCATATAAGGTTTACTCCATTGCTTCAGGGAGTGCTACTGGGAGAGAACCTTCAACTTCTGTACTCCCTATAGTCGGAAGCAATCTCACCCAAGGTCACACTCACTGATTTAGCCTTAATACGGTATTTGATCAATATTGAAAATTGATTAACTCAATTCAGGAGAACATGGATTTTTCATACCAGTTTTAGAATGTCCCATGCAATCACTGGAGACTTGTTGAGACTATATTGCTCTCAATTTCCTACCTAAATATGATCTATTTCTTCTATCCATAAAAACCACTCCTTAACAATCTTCTTGAGTATTAATCTCCATCCTGGCATCTGCATTCCAGAAAACCCAGCTTAGATATTTGGCACCAGGAATGGCCCAAAAA
>NW_012109931.1:509515-512185 GCF_000951045.1 Mandrillus leucophaeus | reverse complement strand
TTCAGAAGATGTATAAATATAATTTACATATAAATATGAACAGTATATATTTCAAAATATATATTCAGAATGATTATCAAATAATGTACAGAAAATATTTTAATTGTAAATTCCAGTATGATAGCATACAATGTCTGTATTATTAATAAATACGGTACACAACTAAATAAAAATATTATGCTTATAATACAGGTATAATTTCCACAAGAATTTAAACTAATGACATAATACCTATGACACATCTCACTAAAATTGTACAACAAAAGAATTAAATTATTGTCAAAATAATGTGGGGTTCAAGTAATTTAAATGTCAAAACTTTGAAAAATATTTACTTTAAAAATCAGATGCATTTTAAATTAAATTTTATTTTTTAAGCCACATAAGAATTGAACATATTTGGGAGATACATAGTAATGTTTCAATACATATAATTTATAGTGATCAGATCGGATAAATTAGAGTATCCATGGTTTCAAACATTTATCATTTCTTTGTGTTGGGTACAAAATCCCCTTTTAGCTATTTGAAACTATATAGAATATAATGTTCTTAACTATAGTCATCCTACAGTGATATAGAACACCAGAAATTATTCCTCCTACCAAGCTGTAACTTTGTATCCTTTAACAAATCTCTTTCTAGTCTCCCTTTGCTGCAGCTTTCCCAGCCTGTAGTATCCTGTTTTATTTTTTACTTCTATGATATCAATTTTTTTAGCTTCCACATATAAGTAACAACATGCAATGTTTAACTTTCTGTTCCTGGCTTGTTTGATTTAACATATGCCTTCCAATTCCATCCATGTTCACATTTTCTTTACCCATTCAACTGTTGTTGGATACCTAAGTTTCTTCTATATCCTGGCTGTTGTGAATAGTGCTGCAGTGAACATAGGGTGCAAATGTCTCTTTAATATACAGATTTCCTTTTTCCAGTAATGGTATTGCTGGATCATATGATAGTTATATTTGTAATTTTTGAAGAAACTACATATTGTTCTCCACAGTGTCTGCTCTAGTTTACATTCCCACCAGCAGTGTCTAAGAGTTAATTTTTTTTTTCTGCATCTTCACCAATATGATTTTATTTTACTTTACTTTACTTTATATTATTTTATTTTATTTTATTTTATTTAATTTTAAGACAGTCTCACTCTGTCACCCAGGCTGGAGTGCCTTGGTTTAATCATGGCTCTCTGTAGCCTTGAACTCCTAAGCTGGAGCAATCTTGAGTAACTGGGACTACCTACTGGCATGTGCCACCATATCCAGCTAATTTTTACTTTATAACATTTTTTTTAGAGACAGAATCTTGATATGCTTTTTAGAGACAGAGTCTCGATATGTTGCCCAGATCTCAAACTTCTGGACTCAAGCAATTCTCCTGCCTTGGCCTGTCAAAGTGTTAGGATTACAGACATGAGCCACAACGGCTGTCATTTTTTTTTATCTTTTTGATAATAGTCACCCTAATTAGGATGAGATGATATCTCATTGTGGTTTTGATTTACATTTCCGTTATGAATAGTTAATGTTGAGTGTTTTAAACATATACTTATTTGCCATGTATATGTCTTCTTCTGGGAAATGTCTGTTCAGATCACTTTTTCATTTTTTAATCAGGTTGTTTCTTTGTTGTGATATTTTGCCTTATGCAAATAGTATTGTGAAGTATTAATGAAGTAAGACAATTTTATTCAAGGACCAATCCCATGCAAATACATTCAGAGCTGTTCTTAGTTAATTGCATTTATAATTTATACTTTTTATTACCATGTGCATTACTCTAAATTTAGTGAAATTTTACTGTATTTTTACTCAGTGTATATACTGTTGCTCATGAATTGTTGGAGTATAATAGTTAACTATCCTTAATTAAGTCTTATTTATTGAATTTATATGTTGCCATTTTCTATAGGAGTTTTTTTTTTTTTTTTTTTTTTACAATATGAGTGGAATCATTGCTGATTTTCTATGAATATATGAACTGAATTTTCTCAGATAAATCTTATGTTTCTTTTGTGCCCACAAAGACATCTGGATACTCATCAGAAGTGTAAAAATTCCAACTAGAAGAAAAAAGAAATAATTATTATGTCTTTCTTATTTCTATCAAATAAGTTATATCAGGAAAATGATCACTAGCATGTTTAGCTTTTAAGATGTTTCCCAAATGCTGCATAATTTCTTATCAATTTTCATTATTCATACCCATTTCCTAGCAATAGACAATCAATATTGCATGAATGAATAAACACAGAAAATACATTACAAAATTAAAAATGAATCTACATATTTTACATACCACAACCACAAAATACTCCCAAATAAGGATTTATTTTTGTGTTTAAAAATTTTCAATAATAGTTGCCTATATGCATATAATATTCCTCTGCATGCATATAATAAGCCACATTAATTGTGATTCAAATCTTGTTTTGAACACAATATAACAAAATAGATAAAATGGATATTACATATGTCTTTCTACTAAATGGAAATCATGCAGTTCAGCTTCTTAGTGTGTGTTAAAATGCTCAGTATTCAAGATGAACTCTCATACATCGCAACTCTTCCTTTGAAGAGAAAACACATACACATGCCTGTGCACATGCACAAGAAGAAGTTTCAAGGGAAATGCGTTGTTATCAAAACTTCTTCTAAACAA
>NW_012109931.1:501187-509465 GCF_000951045.1 Mandrillus leucophaeus | reverse complement strand
TTTAGGCATATAAGGTTTACTCCATTGCTTCAGGGAGTGCTACTGGGAGAGAACCTTCAACTTCTGTACTCCCTATAGTCGGAAGCAATCTCACCCAAGGTCACACTCACTGATTTAGCCTTAATACGGTATTTGATCAATATTGAAAATTGATTAACTCAATTCAGGAGAACATGGATTTTTCATACCAGTTTTAGAATGTCCCATGCAATCACTGGAGACTTGTTGAGACTATATTGCTCTCAATTTCCTACCTAAATATGATCTATTTCTTCTATCCATAAAAACCACTCCTTAACAATCTTCTTGAGTATTAATCTCCATCCTGGCATCTGCATTCCAGAAAACCCAGCTTAGATATTTGGCACCAGGAATGGCCCAAAAAGCAGATGTTGGAATGGCATTTTAGGGTTGAATGACTTACCATAAGGCCTACAATGTGTACTCCATAGCTGATGGTAGGTGCAGACAGATAACTAAAGGTACAGGGTAGCAATCCAAGTGTAAAAACCTTTTACTACTTGGATATTGTTATGTTATAGTGGTTGAAAACAATATTCTATCTGGTCTAATACTACAAGTGTGATTGAATGGCTCGACAAAGACATCTAAAACAAACTGATACTTGGCAATTAAAAGGCAGTTGTGAAAGTTAGAGGTCCACCTAGGTAGTGTGCAAAGAGGCCTGAAGAAGGCGAAAAAGCTGAGAAATAGGTCCAGGTCTTAATTGTAAAAGTAGTCAAACTCCAAAGAATATCCAACTCCAATCCAATGCAGATCTGTTAAGTCAAGTTTGTTTATCACACAATCTTGGAATGTCTAGGTTTTCATAAACTCCTTGATCCCGCAGAGGTGGCCCACTCTTCCCTACGAAAGTTGAGCACACCCTTCCTTAAAAGCAATACAGAAGGCACTACACTGCAAGAAAACCCCCTGGAAAATCTCCCCTATCTTTTCTTCTAGCCACTACAACTAGGGTTATATCACAATATAAACTACCTGAGGTTGTTCTGGGGATGATAGAGAAAAAAAAAAGATAATGCCTCAAAGGAGCTGCAGAACCCAGCCAGCGTGAACCAACAAAATTTAGGAGAATACACATGGGATTGGAATCTGAGGGTGTTTGAAAAGAAGGGTAAAGTATAAAGTTGAATAAAGGTTTGTTTATGTTTTGGGAGCACTGTCCTGGAATACAGGAGTAAATATCCTGCTAAGATTGTACAAACACTCTACTAATATGTACCTGGAAACATGAACAAAGCAATGGCCCACAATAAGCAAGAAGAAATGTTAGAATTTTCATGGCAGGCTGGGAAAGAAGGTGCTAAGTGCCTTAGAGAAATAGGAATCCTAGAGCAGATAGTCTATGCAAGACTGAAAAGAGAGGACTTCTTTCTATGCAAGGAATTTTTCCCCATTTCATGGTCTCAGGGTTTTTTTTCATGTTCCATGGGAGAGCCAATATGATACATCACTTTTCAAAACTACGAGGAATATGGTAGTAAAAGGAACACCATCATTACTAAGATTCATGTTGATTTTTGCTGTATCAGGCTGACTGTAAGTGAAGTCATCTTAGAACTGAGATGACTAGTAGTGAATGGGATTAAAGGACACTTCCTCACACCACTCCCTAGAAAATCAAGGCAGTTCCAATTACAGCACTTAATTGTTCCTGAGTCAAAATGAGTGCCCTGTTCATAGGAGGCTTGACCCGCAGAAAGTTATGTTTGACTAATAAAACACAATGTCCCTAGAAGCTAGACAGTTGGATATCCAACAATGCTATTGCTAAATTTAGACAAATACAATAAATTATAGATGAATAGTTAAGAGATTTGAGACAGCTGGTGCTATGTCAGATCTACTATTCCTTTCCCAGTATTGGAATGTGAATCAGTTCTAAGACTCCAAACTCACTGATGGAAGAATAGTCTGGGAGGAAAGGTATTGTAACACCAAAACAAATGCACATCATAATGATTTCAGTGATCTTTGCTAAAAGAACTTTATTGATTCAGGGAACCATATACCAGAAAAAAAGTGTCATTTTTACATTTTAAGTACTGTTAGACAAAGTGGGTTCACAAAGGTGGTAATTTATCCAGATCATAAATAAATAATAATTGGAATATATATATACTTTGTAGTTTGCACAGTATCTACATTTGCTGAAGCTTTCTTCTGTCATATCCTCCGAGAAAATGTCCTCGACTAAAGGGAACTGCCTTACAAGGTCTTTTTCTTCTCCAGGTAGACACACATCCAACTTATCTGTCTCCAGCCATTCCAACTCTTGACACCTCTACAGGGTTATTCTAGCTTCAGATACCCAATAGAGTTGACTAAGACCATTCTTGTGACTACATCACAACTCAACTTCCTCTTTGGCATAGTTCTCATTCCTTGCTTCTTTTCCATAATTCCTAATAACCTTCTTTTATACCAATTTCTGCTACCTGAGAATATGACTCATGACACTTTGTACAATCAATATTAAATGGTTCCCTTCCAGACATAAACCATGCCTAAAGCACATCTAATAGATATTACAACAAACTTCAAGTAATATATAAGTGAGGGAATAAAAATTCGAGAGTAGGAGACACCAGTTTAGAGCTGACACAGGAACTGATAAAGATTTTATGTAAGGAAAAATAATGCATTGAGTATGTAGCTATTAATAATTCATAATCAGAAGATGAGAGTTCAATTTGAGAAAAGATTTGGGACCTGGTAGATCAGAACCCTGGATAGGGAGAAATTGAATACAATTATCTGAAAATAGTTGAGGCCAGAGGTTGTCATCTTGGAGGACATTGTTTTTAAGAAAGAAAATGATGCCCAGAGAAGTTTGCTCAGAGAGGGAAGGCATCATGTGGAAGCTTAGAAGGGAAGGGAAGGAAGGAAACATGTTCTGAGATTCAAGGAATTTAGAAAACAACGATGTTAGAGGATGAGAAGACACAATGAAAAACCTCCTGTTTCCAGAACGCACTTTTTTTTTAAAGAGATTTCAGTAACCTCATCTGTAAAAAACTATGTTATTTTTCTTCAAGGTCAATTCACACATTTAATAATTAATGTAAATCCATTAGCATTTACATGATACTTCTGTGTGAATAAACTAGAAAGTGTTTTTGTTTGCAGACAAAAACTAACCCACCACATGGAAAACAAAACAAAATTTACAGAACACACACACAATTACCAAAGAATGTAACCATTAAGAAATCCCAAAACTGAAAATTGATATGGAAAAAAAAAAAACAAGAAAATATAATACAAAATAAGAGTTGACTGTACTCAAGAAATTGTGGACAAAGAAGAAACTTTACTAGTAATATGAAATACATTTTCATTTGCTTAAGGATGTAACATTCAATAGAACAGAGGATATTAAGCAGATGAAAAGAATAGCCAAAAAAGGGACAAAGATAGTTAAAGAGAAAGTGATGGAGAAGCTAGAGACAAAAGAAGGAACATAGGTATAGTGTAACCCCCCTCACACTCCACAATGTAATAAAACTAATTTTAAAATTGTAATTTGAGGAAATGTTTTAGAACTTTAAAATAAAATAAAAAAATAAATAAATAAATAAATAAAGGATCAACCTACTAGAAGAGTACCCAGTGATCCTGGGGAAATTGGTTGAGAATTATCAACCCTTAGACACTCCCTCAAGATTCATAGACTTTTATAATAAAAAAAGTCACCTGTGCCTTGAAGCAAATAAAAAACACCATTTAACAAAAGAGAGAGAATTAGATTGGCATCTGACTCCTCAAGAGCAATATACAAAGCAAGATAAAGAGTGAATATTAAAAGAAGGCGGCCTTCTTACATGAACAATTTCAAAATTCTTGGATGACTTAAAATTTTCATTTTCAAATGATGAGACCATATTCCAGATAAATGAAGAAGCTTGAGTTGATTACATTGCTAGTCACCTAGCTAAGACTAAAATCTGTGATATTTAAACATTGGCAATGCTAGCATTTTATTAGATTATATTGTGTTTTGCTTCTCTACTAAAAAAAAATTAGACTCTCAGATGTTTTTCACTTGTGGTTCATGTGCATCCAAAGAAAATTCAATGTATCTATGAATTTGGATCAGATAAAAATGGCATTCAACCTCTTAATGAAATATAGGCTTCATTCCATTGCAAATGAGGACCACAAACTGTAAGAGCATTGGCCTTATGTGTAATTTTTTTCACCAAGATGAAGCACAGATATTTTTAAGTCACAGTACACTTCTTTTTAAATATGCATATATGTAATTTATAACCAATACTCAAAAAGTTGAGTACTCATCACAATGTTGTATAATGTTGTAATAACAAACATATGCTTATATTCTAGTTTTTTCATATATTCACAATTGTTTCAATATAATAATTTTCCTTTGTAATTATATGTATTTTATTTTATGTAACAATTATTCTGAAAAAATGTTTTATATGTTTCACTAGCCTGCCAGAAGTGTGGAAGGCAAGAAAATGTTAAGAAATTCAGGTTGATGTTGAAACATAATTGAAGAGTCAAATATGCCTTTATGTTTTCAGTTGAATTATTAATAACAAGTAGTCCAAATGATAAACAAATGTTTCTCATTTCTATTTGATTTTACAATTAAATTATATATTATATAGGGTAAGCAGTTGGGAATCCCTACATATAATTGAGCCTAAATGAGATGACTGATTTACCAAAAATATCTTTAAATAATGGAGACACTGTAAACTTTTTCAAATATATAGGTGAGTATAAAAGCAATTGAGTTTTTGCATTGTTGGAATTTGCTGTTTTATACTGGAATACATTATTAAATAAATGTGATTATGTTATACAACATTTTAATTGGCATTTCTCACTTTATGTTTTTTGCTAATGAGTTATCACTTGCTGGTATTTTTTGTTTATTTTAGTCTACGGAAATGATGTTAGACAAAAAGCAAATTCGAACAATTTTCTTAATTGAGTTCAAAAGGGCCATGGGCCAGGCACGGTGGCTCACGTCTGTAATCCCAGCACTTTGGGAGGCCAAGGCAGGCAGATCACCTGAGGTCAGGAGTTTGAGACCAACCTGGCCAACATGGTGAAACTCTGTCTCTACTAAAAATACAAAATTAGCCAGGCATGATGGTATGCGCCTGTAATCCCAGCTGCTCAGGAGACTGAGGCAGCAAAATCGCTTGAACCCGGGAAGGCAGAACTTGCAGTGAGACAAGATCATACCATTGCACTCCAGCCTGGGCTATAAGAGAGCGACTCCTTTAAAAAAAAAAAAATACAAAATGGGTCATGAAGCAGTGGAGACAACTCACAACATCAACAAGACATTTCTCCCAGGAACTGCCAATGAACACACAATGCAGTGGTGTTTCAAGAAGTTTGGTGAGAGCCTTGAAGATGAGGAACACAGTGACTGGCCCTCAGAAGTTGACGTTGGCCAATTGAGATGAATCACCAAAGCTGATCCTCTTGCAACTACAGGAGAAGTTGCCAAAGAACTCAGTATTGACCATTCTACAGTCCTTTGGCGTTTGAAGCAAATTGGAAAGGTGAGAAAGCTTAATATGTCAGTTCCTCATAAGCTGATCAAAAATATTAAAAAAAAAAATCATTTGGAAGTGTTGTGTTTCCTTATTCTATGTAAGAACAATAAACCATTTCTTGATTGGAATTTGACGTGCAACAAAACGTGGATTTTATACAACTGGTGATGACCAGCTCAGTGCTTGGACTGAGAAGAAGCTCCAAAGCACTTCCCAAAGCCAAATTTGCCCACTCAAAAAAAGGCCATGGTCACTGTTTGGTGTTCTGCTGCCAGTCTGATCCACCACAGCTTTCTGAATCCTAGCAAAACCAGTATAATTGAGAAATATGTTCAGTAAATCAATGATATGCATTGAAAAATTCAATGTCTGCAGCCAACACTGGTCAACAGAAAGGACCCAATTCTTCTCCATGACAGTGTCTGACTGCACATCGCACAACTAATACTTCAAGAGTTGAATGAATTGGGTTACAAAGTTTTACCTCATCCACCATATTCGCCTGACCTCTCACTAACTGACTACCATTTCTTCAAGCATCTGGAAAATGTTTTGTACGGAAAATGCTTCCACGATCAGCAGGGGGCAGAAAATGCTTTTCAAGAGTTTATTGATTCCTAAAGTATGGATTTTCATACTACAGGAATAAACTGTTTCTCATTGGCAAAAATGTGTTGATTATAATGGTTCCTATTTTGATTAATAAAGATGTGTATGAGACTAGTTACAATGATTTAAAATTCATGGTCCAAAACCACAGTTACTTTTACACCAAACTAAATATACTACTAACTTTGAAATGTTCTCCCAGGCATTGGTATTTCAGTGCCATTGTGTTTTTCAATGAAAGATTACCATTATTAAAAAAAAAAAAATTAAAAGTCATTTGAAATAGTGAGACTACCTTAAATATTGTACAAATGAGAGGAATAGTGAGAGTTTAGTAATTTGGATATTCATCAAGTGATTTTATACTGCTTTTGTTCTTATTCATTAGTTCATTTATTTACATATTTAAGTGATGTTGTTTAGTGTATGTGAGGAGGGTGATGGTGTGCATGCACACTTCATTTTAGAAAAATAATTATTAGAGAATATGATTCTGTTCAAATATTTGGAAAAATTAGACATAAAAGGGAAAAATGTGGCATACATATTTCTAACTATTGAATTTTGATTTTTAAAGATTTTTTGAAGTAAGATTATAA
The DNA here is from genome assembly GCF_000951045.1 of Mandrillus leucophaeus. NCBI lineage: Eukaryota > Metazoa > Chordata > Mammalia > Primates > Cercopithecidae > Mandrillus > Mandrillus leucophaeus. Next base: position 502,693 of record NW_012109931.1, on the reverse strand, counting down.
AAATAATTATTAACACAATTCACTCTAAAGAAAAGAAAAAGAAAATAGAACTAACCTGTGTGATTGGGATGAGACAACATTACATTAATGAAATGATTCCCAGCTTCACAAATCTGCAAAACATTTTAAACATTTTCAGTGTGATATACCTCTGCCTATTAAAAAAAAATGTATTCAAGGGACATACAAACTATGTGTAATACATTAATCCCAAAGATTCAAAAGATATATATTTTATTCTAATCATAAGGAGAAGTACTTTTTAAATTACAACAATGAAAGAAGCTGTTGCTGGCATATATAGAATAAAAATAATTAGTCACAACAATTGGAAATTCTGAAGATATTTTTCACACTGTTTGATAATCAGGTTTAAACTGTCTTGTTAATCAGCTTTGTACTTGTTACTATGGGAAGACTTTCAGATCATACAGAGACAACTCTTGCTGAAGACAAATTTGGCATAAGTTTATGTTAATCTCAGTTCATAAACAGCAAAACTCTTTCTAGTGAAATGGTGATTGTTTGATTTCCAACTAGTTTCAGTTCAGTTTAGAAAACCTACCGTGAGCAGTGCTGCCACACAAAGAAACCTGCTGCTTATCTGTCAAGACCTCCTGATCATATACACTCTACTATTTGTCCCTGTTAATAGGCCACTATGTTCCTCCAAGATCAAAGGATTACCACCATCTCCTGAGACTAATAATGTTGCTAGTTTGCAACATGTTTCCTGTGAGGGTAAGACCCTTCCTTTGTCTGCCATATATACCTTATCTGATTTAACACAAGGTATGTATTTGACATATAAATACTATGTTACTAATAACAGAATATATTATTCTAAATCTTTATTGTTTGAAGTCATTCAACTTGTAATATATCCCAAAAGTTGAGCATCCATCAAACTCAGTGTCTTTAATGTTATTAATATCATAAAATATATCTGATTTTGTTCTTTTCGACTATTTCTGTATGTATTTTTCATATATAATAACAGTTCTATGGACTTTAATTTCTGGATGTTTCTCACAATAAACAACTGGTATATATTTCAACACTTTCTAAATTTTAGGGAAAAAATAGATTGAAAGAGAAAATTTAAATCAATTTTCATCATCTAGAACTGTTATGTAAAAATGCTACTTAAAATAACCAGCTTCAATAAATTAATTCACCCAGGATCTAATGTAAACAAATACACCAAATATATTAAATCTGTATTTAAAGATCCAGAAAACAATGCAAATACAAATTTTGTAGCAACATAACTACACAAAATAATTATAGAAAGGCTTTTGGTTTCTTAAGTTATCATTAGAAAGAAAAAGTGGAATTTCAAATTTTCAGATAATACGTTTTTAGTTGAAATTTTTACATGTCAATGTGGATAAGTGTGTGGGCGTTTGTGGCATTAACCTGCATTCACATACCACATATTTCATTTGCTATGTATGAAAGATTAAGTAAATTTCACATTTGGAATTTCATTTCTTCACTCAAATG
>NW_012109931.1:494190-500047 GCF_000951045.1 Mandrillus leucophaeus | reverse complement strand
GACTATTTCTCAGCATGACATTTATTTCTCCTGGATTGATGTTTATCTAAATATATCTTCATTTGGCAGACAATAAGTTTAAAAAGAAATTTAATAAACAAAGTTTGGGGCAGAAGATATGAAGAAGTTTGATTTTACATTATTAAAGTTAAAATTATCTTACATAATAAAACATGAGATGCTACATATTACCTATGTGTGGCCTTAAGTGACACAGATGATCAAGATATTCTAGACAATAAACACATAATAACATAACAAAAATACTAAGAAAACATTGCCCAGATAAATTTAGAAAGAAATAGTACTTGAACACTACATGTAAGAAGCAGCATCATTTTCCTACACTATAATAGTGTAACAAATTAAGAATATTAAATGGCTTAATAATTTACAATTAAAAATTTTCAATAATTGTACTTTTAGTCAAAAAATTTAACCTATCAAATAAAAAGGTTTACATTTCCTAAACACACTCACAGAATTACAAGCAACCCAGGGACATTGCCAGAACTGCTTCTGTTGTCAAGAACAAGATAGCCTAGATTTATTTAATAAATCTTGCTCTACAATGTGAGTATATTTAACACTAATAAGGTGTACACTAAAATGGTTAAGATGCTAAATATTATGTAATGTGCTTTTTCCCCATAATTAATTAAAAAATCCACCAGGTGCTAGTGTTTTAAGTAATAATGAACTTTAGGATGATACATAATAAAATTTTAAATTAACTTTACATTTTTGGGCACAGGTGTGTATTAAAGCAAATTTGAAAATATTTATTTGTACTTATATAATCTTTATTGAGTAATTTGAATACTTGTTGCTTCAAACTAGCATTCATTTGAATTATAGCAGAATGTTAATGAGTGACTAATCCATTCTATTTTCTAGAGTTATCATTATAAGGATAAATATAAAACATAACATTGTCAACCAGTATAATATTGAAGAATCAGTATCTACATACAAAAATAATCTTTTGCTTAAATAAATACTTTGATCAAGAAAGTAAATAAAATAGCTTACTTTTTCAGGACCCTCTATACTCTCATTCTTCTGACCTTTTAATTTTATTTTTAATCAGTACTTCTAAATATTTAACAATGTTCAGTGTAGGACAGTATCAAATTAATAACCTACAAAGGACTTTTGTTGATGTATATTACTAGAAGTGATGTATTATGGAGCATACTGTGCCTATCATTTTTTTCTAAAAATACACCCTGTTAAATCTCACTCTCTCAGGTTGAAAGACACAGTTGAATTATAATATGTGGGATTTCAGCAATAAAGTTGTTCGTCTTTTACTGTTAGGCATTGTGTCTTGGTCAGTAACCCGTTGTCATTGCGGAATGATACAAATTACCAACGACTAAAGCAAGGGGTCGAGGGAGGACAACTTGCAATGATCCACTTTTACAATATTTAAATATTGTTAATTTTTTACAGGCCTCTTCAAATTGATCATTCTCTTCCTTAAATAAATGAAAATGATGTATCAATAGAACAAAACCCACATGTCCTAATATAGAATCGGTAGCCATCAATTAGTCAGGCTCTGTCATTTAGTGTTAGTAAAATCCTTTTGGTTTCCACAATAAAAATAAATAATCCTTATACTGCAATCTCACAATATTTTCATAGGAATGAACATGATCCGTTTTATCTTTTAATGTAACCGTTCTCACTTTTATATGTATTGATATTGTATTATTATTAATTTTAGGCAGGTGCTATATATATATACACATATTTTTTGAGACAGAATCTTGCTATAGGGATACTCAGGCTAGAGTGCAGTGGCATGATCTTGGCTCACTACAACCTCTGCTTCCCGGGCTCAAGCAATTTTCCTGCTTCAGCCTCTCGAGTAACTGGGATTAAAAGTGCATGCCACCACGCCCAACTAATTTTTGTACTTTTAGCAGAGATGGAGTTTCACCATGTTGGGCAGACTGATCTAAAACTCCTGACCTCAAATCATCCACCCGCTTCAGCCTACCAAAGAGCTGGGATTACAGGCATGAGTCTGTAGGTACCCGGCCGACAGGTGCAATATCTTATAATTTTATCATTGGAGCAATAAGTAATAAATAGTCATTGTATTAATTTAATTGAAATGTAGACATTGCTATAATGCTCCTAACACTAATACTTTTCATCTTTTTCCTTTGCCAAACATTTATTCACTGAAAGAAAATAGCTTATGATGCATCTTTAGCAAAGCATACTTATATTTGCCTGTTATAGCTAGACATACGAATATGTCCTAATAGATATCAATGAAGAAATATGTTGTAATAATATACTCATGGTTTGCTTACAAAGGTGTTTCTCTAATAAACACTTGCTTTCATGGACAAAAAAAAAAAGCGTCTGATGAATCTTCAAGAAAGCACACTTACATGTCTTCTAAAACCGGAACTGTAAATCTCTGTAGTATGAACCAATGTAGAAAGAAATGTGATAATAACATACGCTCAGTTTGTTTAGAGTTTCAGTCATTATTACTTTATCTATAGCAACAATAATAGTAATAATAATAATAATAACTATATCTTATGTTTTATTTGTTATACCTGAATAAATACTTCAAAAATAAGGACAATTGTAGCTAAATATATTATTACAAAGTTTCACTTAGGAAATTTATTAACTATTTTGATCTTGGACAATTCAATTTCTACTTTAATTGATCATGCATATCCACATAGACTTAACTACTTTTGACAATGTAAGCCAGTATCACAATGCTTCAGCATTCATAAATATTTTTTCTTATGATAATTTTTATTACTAAGTTCATAAATTTACAGACCTTTTTCAATTTGCACTTTCTGCACCTCTGTTATGTCTATTATGAAGCTCATTCATACACATTTCTATGTTTTATACAGACATAATGATAACATGTATTGTGCTTTAAAATAAATACATTTAGTGTTAATTTTGGGTTTAACTGAAAATATATATACTAACCAATATATTTTCACTTTTCAAAGTAAACAATGGTAAGACTCTAAATAAAAGTTCAGATGTTGCATTTATATTCTTGCATAATGTGAAATTATATATCTAAATATTTTAATGTATTTTATGAATTTATTTGTTGCCTGAAACAATTATTTTATGCATAAACTTTGCTATAGGAGATGCTATTATCAATCAATAAAAATAATTCAAATCACTTGATTTTGGAATTTACTTAAGGCTTAAAATTATTTCATCTCTACTATGATGCTCCATTTCATTATCACAACTTTGGGAACACCAGAATTATTTTTTAATTTATAGAGCTCTCATGCAATACTGTATAACACAAAAATATGAAAATATAGCATAAAAATAGCACCATAAAATAAATCTCTTCAGAAAGAAAGTTAGTTTACATATACTAACTCTGCAGTAAATGATGATTAAAAACATACATGATTTTTTCACAGTTCTTTTTACATTAGATTCAATATCACATATTCTAACAAATGAAATCTTTATAGTTTTATAATCACTGCTGATTTTTATTTAAATCATTACTCTTATATTTCTACAATTTGGAGTAAATTAGTCGTAGTTCAAAATAGACAATTATTATAAGTCATAATGAAATGAGTGAAGCACAATATTGCCATTAATTTTATATCTTTAGTCAACTAGTTTGCAAAATAAATCTTTAATAAGTAATGATCCCCAAAAATTTAAGTATAAAAGTTGGTTCCTATGCATGTTATTCTTTATATCAGATGCTTCAGGAAATTTGAGATGAGAGCAAAATGGCAAATGATGAAAACACACAGAGTACTAGACTTTGTTTTCAGTCAGTAAGTATAAATCCTTTTATTGGTACCTATCAATGGTAGGTAAGTGATCAGAAAATGTATCACAACCAAATCTCAGTAGACTGCTGAGAATGAAAGCACTGAACTTTGGCACCCTTTTTTTTTCATGTATCTTATCCATAAACACCAAACTTCATGAGCAGTTTCTTGGCCTTTGTGTGGTTTATATAGTAAAGGCTTGCTCTCCTGTTTTAAAAGCTATGATAAGTTGTTCCCAGCATCCTCTCCACTAATCAATGACCAGTTTTGTACCCGAGGTTCTTTTCAGCTAAATATTACAAAAAGAGGTGTACCTACTTGATAAAAGCATATTTTTTTCTTCTCCAAGATTATTTGCATTTTAGGAATAATTTTAAAACACGTAAGTGACTGAATAACTAATGAGAACACTGAAGACACAGAGGCAAAACCAGGGAAAAGAGTTATTTTAATTACTTTGTAAGCCATGTCTTATATTTTATTATCAATTCCTCCTACTTCCTTCATTTTGAAGACATTAAGAAAGGGAAGAAAAGGAGTTCGTTTTTGGTAAAATCCTCATTCTGCAAAGAATAGACAAACTTTAACAGCTTCTGGAGAGTAAACATAAGGTTAAGGGGACAAGAAGATAAAGAAAAAAGGCAGGTTCTTTCTATAAAGTACATTTTGTTTTGCAATTGTGATTTTGTTATTTTTGTTTGTTGGCTTTTGGGTGTAATTGGGTTCAGAGGATGAGGCAGAGTCATGGAAATATAAAGAGATCAAATTATAAAATGTATTCACAATATTTACATCAGACAAACAAGATTGCATCTAAAATTTGTGTGAAAAGTTATTCTGATGCCTTCATAAATTTGCCTGTATTTGATTCTCCTTAATTTTTCCTGTAGATTTGTCATACCTGGACGTATCTGAGGAATCAAACTTGTGTTGAAAGTTAGAAATAATTTAAACCAAGGGAGAAGTGATAGACTATTTCTTTGAATATAATAGAGAGAGAAAAAAACCTCACCAAAATCGAAGAATTTTCCACAAAATAGGAGCCTGATTTTACAACATATTATGTACACATTGTGAATTATTTTGTTTTCCTTACAATATATTTTGCTTAATATGAATCTCATAAGTCTTATATTAGATTCAGTTTCCTAACTCTAATATCTTAATATCATATATTATTTGTGAAAGTTAAATATGTCTTAACAGTAAACACTACTAAGAAATTTCAGGACTAACAAGTCTTCTTGATTTCTCATGACAACTCATGTGTGTAAAAAAGTCACAGTGGCCATTCTATCTTATTTCTAAATTTTGCTTTTCTATGGAATGTAACTACATTCAATATTTTCATTTTTAAGTGAAGTTTTCACCTATACTTAATATTATACTATCTATAATTAAAGCACAGGTTTTAATTATATTACTTTCCATTTAAAAAAATATTTAAATCTAAAGATTATAGAAATTTAAAGTTTATCAAATTGTTAAATCTGTTATTGAAATAGACAATGCTTGTTACATGCTTAAATGTGGAATTAAAGTATCACATTTACCTACTTCATCTCTATTGGACATAGTCTATTACACCATCTATCAGTGTTTGTTTAATTTAGCATCTTGGGCTTTATTAATTTTTGTCTGAGGCTGTATGAAATATACTTGATTAATAAAGTGCTATGTGAAGAGGAAAAAGCAGTAGCTTAATAAGAAGGCAGAAATTTTGAGTCTCTGGGGAAAAAAAAGTATAATTGCAAGCAATTAGAATTTTGCTTATGTCTAATTATGTCTCAATATTTTAAGAAAAATATTATAACGTGTATAACATAACTTTTTAATAAAAGATATGACTTTCATTAAAAGTTTTATTTTATAGTATAGCCATTCACATTTGAGAAGAGGGAATAAATACATACATAGCCATATTATATTGGAGAAAAGGGAAGAAATCAATAATATTATATGAAAAGGGAGTTGTCTTAATTACACAGAAAAAATTATAACCCACATTTTTTTTGAAAAAGTGGACAACATCATAA
>NW_012109931.1:489015-492805 GCF_000951045.1 Mandrillus leucophaeus | reverse complement strand
ATCAATGGTAGGTAAGTGATCAGAAAATGTATCACAACCAAATCTCAGTAGACTGCTGAGAATGAAAGCACTGAACTTTGGCACCCTTTTTTTTTCATGTATCTTATCCATAAACGCCAAACTTCATGAGCAGTTTCTTGGCCTTTGTGTGGTTTATATAGTAAAGGCTTGCTCTCCTGTTTTAAAAGCTATGATAAGTTGTTCCCAGCATCCTCTCCACTAATCAATGACCAGTTTTGTACCCGAGGTTCTTTTCAGCTAAATATTACAAAAAGAGGTGTACCTACTTGATAAAAGCATATTTTTTTCTTCTCCAAGATTATTTGCATTTTAGGAATAATTTTAAAACACGTAAGTGACTGAATAACTAATGAGAACACTGAAGACACAGAGGCAAAACCAGGGAAAAGAGTTATTTTAATTACTTTGTAAGCCATGTCTTATATTTTATTATCAATTCCTCCTACTTCCTTCATTTTGAAGACATTAAGAAAGGGAAGAAAAGGAGTTCGTTTTTGGTAAAATCCTCATTCTGCAAAGAATAGACAAACTTTAACAGCTTCTGGAGAGTAAACATAAGGTTAAGGGGACAAGAAGATAAAGAAAAAAGGCAGGTTCTTTCTATAAAGTACATTTTGTTTTGCAATTGTGATTTTGTTATTTTTGTTTGTTGGCTTTTGGGTGTAATTGGGTTCAGAGGATGAGGCAGAGTCATGGAAATATAAAGAGATCAAATTATAAAATGTATTCACAATATTTACATCAGACAAACAAGATTGCATCTAAAATTTGTGTGAAAAGTTATTCTGATGCCTTCATAAATTTGCCTGTATTTGATTCTCCTTAATTTTTCCTGTAGATTTGTCATACCTGGACGTATCTGAGGAATCAAACTTGTGTTGAAAGTTAGAAATAATTTAAACCAAGGGAGAAGTGATAGACTATTTCTTTGAATATAATAGAGAGAGAAAAAAACCTCACCAAAATCGAAGAATTTTCCACAAAATAGGAGCCTGATTTTACAACATATTATGTACACATTGTGAATTATTTTGTTTTCCTTACAATATATTTTGCTTAATATGAATCTCATAAGTCTTATATTAGATTCAGTTTCCTAACTCTAATATCTTAATATCATATATTATTTGTGAAAGTTAAATATGTCTTAACAGTAAACACTACTAAGAAATTTCAGGACTAACAAGTCTTCTTGATTTCTCATGACAACTCATGTGTGTAAAAAAGTCACAGTGGCCATTCTATCTTATTTCTAAATTTTGCTTTTCTATGGAATGTAACTACATTCAATATTTTCATTTTTAAGTGAAGTTTTCACCTATACTTAATATTATACTATCTATAATTAAAGCACAGGTTTTAATTATATTACTTTCCATTTAAAAAAATATTTAAATCTAAAGATTATAGAAATTTAAAGTTTATCAAATTGTTAAATCTGTTATTGAAATAGACAATGCTTGTTACATGCTTAAATGTGGAATTAAAGTATCACATTTACCTACTTCATCTCTATTGGACATAGTCTATTACACCATCTATCAGTGTTTGTTTAATTTAGCATCTTGGGCTTTATTAATTTTTGTCTGAGGCTGTATGAAATATACTTGATTAATAAAGTGCTATGTGAAGAGGAAAAAGCAGTAGCTTAATAAGAAGGCAGAAATTTTGAGTCTCTGGGGAAAAAAAAGTATAATTGCAAGCAATTAGAATTTTGCTTATGTCTAATTATGTCTCAATATTTTAAGAAAAATATTATAACGTGTATAACATAACTTTTTAATAAAAGATATGACTTTCATTAAAAGTTTTATTTTATAGTATAGCCATTCACATTTGAGAAGAGGGAATAAATACATACATAGCCATATTATATTGGAGAAAAGGGAAGAAATCAATAATATTATATGAAAAGGGAGTTGTCTTAATTACACAGAAAAAATTATAACCCACATTTTTTTTGAAAAAGTGGACAACATCATAAAGATAAAAAGCAGAGGAATAATCAGATATTAATCTAAAACATACTAAAATTACCAACAAATAGGCAGTTATTTTTTTATCCATAAATTTATTCTTCTCTTCCATCAGATTTACTGAGTAGTTAATATCAGAACATTAGTCTTAATACAAGAGGGGTTGTAGTACACTGTATACAACATTGCATAACGCTGTAACAACACATGAACCACAGAATTCCTCTCCTTGAACAGTATGCACTATTGGAAAATTACAAGGCTGTGATATATTTTCAACATATTGTTGAAGAAATTCCAAATACATAAATACTCTGTGCCATTTATTCAAACAAATAATGAGTTCCTGCTATGCCAAACTATATGCTGAAAAGACAAAAACAAGATCTGTCCTTTTCAAAGCCAACACACTGGAGTACATACTTACTTAAACTATTAACTAAAGATATGTAGAGAGAGAGAAAGCAAGAGAGGGTCATGTGAGAACTCCTTACAAAGTGTGGTGGGTGATTTATGACCTGTATAAAATGGTTAGAAATAAGTTGTTGAACACAAACTTTGCAAGAAATATGAATTCGGAGATGAATTATAGGAGTTCACTAATTTATCAATGACAGGGATGAAAGGAGAACATGAACACAGAATGAAAGCAAGGAGTTATAGAGCATATAAGCATTAAAAAAAAGTGTCAGATGAAATAATTAATTCATTTTAGAAATAATCAAGAGTCTTGGGTATCCAGATTGATTTTCACACAATTTTATCTATATACATGTTTATTTACATAGAACAATCTAAAGAAATTGAATGAGAACAGTTTAGAAAGGGCCAAGTTTTATTAAAAAGGCAAACTCTGTGTTCATCTTGATTTAGTTAAATTAACAATTATGCCAAAGTGTTTTTGAGGTGTTTATCTGTAAGATTTGCAAACAATTTTTGCTCTTTATAGGTTGGTAAATGTGCATACAGTAGGATCACTGAATATATATTTTTCAAATATTTATTATATTTCAAATAATACTAATCAAACATTACAGATGACTACAACATTTTGATTATAAAATTTGGAGAGCTAAATACTTGATTATAGAAAGTCATTTTATCTACTTCATTTTATATCATTACGTATATTATATAAATATATATCGTATTTTCTACATGGCAAATCCTCAGATACAGTCTGTTTTTCTTCTTAATAATAACAAAATTAGAGCATGAATAGCAAAATATATATGTGATACATACCAGAAAATTGATAGCAGATACTGTGATTTGCCTGTTTCCAAATGCTGGAGAATAGAAAAAGAATATGTCATGCAGATACTCATAGTTTGGATTGTCAAACATATAGACATAATTCAGTCAGTATTTATTGCGTATAATTATTCTATAATCAGTAGAACTGTCTAGTATGTAATTCACCTTTTGGGATGATACTTTTGCAATCTAAAGCGTTGACTTTTTTTCCACATGTACTTTTTTTTTTTAGTATCATAATGATATTTAAATTACAAATGGAATATATTACTAATTTGTATTATTAAACACCTTGAAGGCAGATTTAGTATTTGTCCCATTTAAAAAGCACACTTAAGTATGGCTAAGCATATAATGGCACACAAAATAACTCTCATTTTTCATGTTTAACAATAAAAAGAAAAATGCTGATTACAGTCATTTGTTTTATATATTGATGTTTTGTAACAGGTAGAATTATAAGTATTTTATATTTTTATTATACAAAATACATGATGTATTACTTGTCTTACCTTAAAATAAAGAAAAATATAGGT
>NW_012109931.1:482470-487430 GCF_000951045.1 Mandrillus leucophaeus | reverse complement strand
TACAACATGTTTTTCAATTAAGTTAGCTTTTATGTATTAATGTACAGATGCTATTAACTTTATGAGGCCAAATTTGATGAGAATAGATTGTGGTGATAATTGTGATAAAAGTCAAACACTGTTACCAAGGAGAATTAAGAAAGAAATTGGAAAAAGACCGGTTGGCATAGAGCACAAAGAACAGTAGTGTCAACTATGACAACAAAAACAACAGAAAATCAGAAAAAATAATAATCATGGCCATAATGTAAGAAACAATATCCTAAATTAAAGACTTCATTATGTATGCTGAAGGGACATATCTTATATAAAGTGAAAATAAAGAACATGTGATTAAAGATTAAACAGGTGAAATCCAAAAATCCAGTAACTTTTCTTTTTCTAATTTTGAGGGTAAAATGAGGGAAACTATGTTGTAAGCATGCATAATTTAATGAAAATTTTCAAGAGGAACAACATAAAAATTGGATCAATTTTCTGTTTTGCAACCTTAAGCAGATGGATTTAATGCAGCAAAGTAAGATATATTAAAACAAAAATTAAAGGAATTACTGATTTATATGAGTTGTTTCATTTCATCTTCCTCAAATATGATTATTTATTAAGATTATAAGTGCTTTGCTGAAAATAGCTTTAATATGTACTATTTTCTTTTTTGTTACCTTGTCATAGCTGCTCTATAATTATTATTATATCTTTTACTGTTAAAATAATGTAGGAAGTGCTTTTAAATATCACCTCATTTTGTTTTAAAATTTTTTGTGTGCTTATATTATATTTTTAAGGTTTATTTTATCTCATCTAAAGATAATGTAGTTAGTGCTATTTCTACTTTGTGAGTACAGAATTGAATTTTTATGATGTAATATATAATCAATTTGTAAAATTAAAATAAATCTATTAATTATAATCAAAGTGTTGAAAAGGGAAAATATTCTATCAAAGTCTTAGAAACTAATAAGAAATGAAAGGGAAGGTCTTTTGCCCCATAAATATAGAAAAGGGTGAAATTTTACCAAAAAAACAATGAATGGCATAAGCATGGAACAAATTAGAGGGAGTCTCTGGGTCCTGTTATTTGTCAAAAATGTGTATTAGGTATCCTAAGCCCATATAACTAACACTTTAAGAAATAGGAGGCTCTACTATCTGGGTCAAAACTCAAGATAAAGGTGACATGCTTATTTTTGTGAAGGGGATCTCCATGATAATGTCTATGCAGAATTTATGTGTCTGACTGACTGTGGATTGGCTAACCTCTTGCACAGTTTACTGCTATCTGTAGCTACGTTTTAGATTCTTTTCCACTTATTTGCTGAGTAAATTTGGAAAATCTGCCTATATTTTCTGAAGTTTAGCTATTCATCTGTAAAGTTGGGATACAAACAGTATAATTTTCATGTGGATTCAATGAGACAAAATGTGCCAACTGCTTAGCATTGTACCTAATAGGAAGCCTTAACAAAAGTTAATTTATAGTTTCTCTGTTAAAGGAAGAAGCAACTTATTCTATCATATACTGTTTTAGAAGTCATATTATTATTTAACATGATTTAACTAAAGCATAATGGCTATAGCTCATGTATATTACAACCATGTTAAGTGTGGACTTCCTAGGCAAAATATTCATTTTCCACTTGTCATCAGTATTAAAATGCTATAATGCATTTTCACAGAATTTGAGTCCTACTTATATCTTATGCATTTAAAGATCTTGAGCATAGTGAAATTATCTTTTCATGGCATCATTTTTCTAGCCTTCAATAGGGAATATTAAAGTCACAAAATAATGTTTTAAATTAAAAATATATAGCATATTTACAGTTATTAACAAACATTCAGTTTTCAATAAATGTTTTACATATATTAACGAAATTAATTACTATTATTATTTTGTACCCAATATGGAAATGAATAATTTTGCAGAGGCATATCTTATTAACATAGTCTGGAGCAATACATCTATGTGTTAAGGTTATAAAGATAATAAGTACATCTTATAAAATATTTGAAAAATTAGAAGATACAGGAAATTTTCACTTTCAATATTCAGAGTTAATTGTTACTATTAAGACCAGCTGAAGTTTTAATCACTGAAATCAATGACTTCACTTTCCAGACTGAACTAGATTTGTTGATTTTAGTGAAGGCCCTGAACATTGTAACTCTATATTACAACTTCAGCCAAGAAATTAAGGAAGTTTAAGTGATTTTCTAAAATTAAAAATAAAGTTTGATTATACCATTTATTTCCATTTATTCTAAACTTTGTAAACACCAGAAATAGCCTGCAAAAATAATTGTCAAATAAATAAGAAACCATTTAATTATTGAGTTTTACATTTTGTGCCTTATGTGCTACAGTAAAAACTGAGGAGAGAAAAGTCCACATTGAAGGAAGAAATGAAACTCCTTGATGAGGGCAACCTTTTTTCTTGAAGATTAAGAACCAAAGAATTAGGTTTCATCCAGTGTACATTCAACCAAATTGTTCATCTGAGTCAAGAGTCAAGATACTTTAGTAAATTAAATCATAAACAGAAACTATTATGTAACAGAAAAATTGTCCCCTATTTTTGGTTGAATTATATTTAAAAGAATAATTAAATGTTTATCATTTACTTTTAAAATACCTGATAGCTGATTAGCATACGATTGTATAATTATATAATAATTTTCTTTTTAATTGTTGCTTTTTTATTTTATTAGCTGTTTTTTTAGAGGTTTACAACCTACTAATGTTTTTGGTGGTTCATGTAGAAACAAAATAAATAAAAATATATGGGTCAAATTGGTCTTTTAGGCCTACATAAACATTTAAAGAAATATGAAAGCAATTTTAAAACAAATTGTTTCTTTTTTTACTTATTCCTTTATGCTCTGCTCTTCATGTTATGTATGTCATTTAGAATAGAGTTTTTAGGTTGGTCCTTTAGTACAGGGTTAGTTAAGAAGAAACCCTACATACATGGTGGTGTATACAGTGGATGATTAATGTAGTAGGCAATCCAAGAAGTAAATCCCCAGTAAAAGGCACAACTCTGCAAGCAAAACAAAACAATATAAAAGTTAGGAAAAATATGTAATATGTATTTCAATTGTGACATGACATAAACATTTATATTATATGCATGTCACAATTTGAAACCACCCCATACATTTATATTAGACACTGCAGCATTTATACATAAAATGGTACAAATTGTCTAAGCTAAATAAATGGAATATTTCTTTGCACAATATAATAGTGAGAGGGAAGCCAGGTAGGGGATAGTTTGGCAGGCAGAGAGGGAGGGTCTCAGGAGAGGGCCAACACCTGTGGACTGTGTGCCTGCAATGCCCCTGTTATGCAGTTAGCAGGAGAAAATATGGTCAAGAAGTTCCTGTTATACCAAGATGTTTGCTCAGAAGGGACTTTCCATCCACCCACAGAGGCACAGACAAGGACCGGGGGTGTCCTAAAATGATCCTGACCACATTATAATGCTATTAGCATTGTGCTTTAATCCTCCCCACTCCATGGGTTTCTCTTAGACACTCATGAGTAATAACCAAGATGGAGTAGCTATAGCCAACCCTAGGCATGCAGGCATGCACAGATGCAACACTCCTGGGGGGAATTTTACCCCTCCCCTTAGGGTGGACCCCACAAAAGACTTCCTTGCCTTTGCCACATGAAAGACTGAGGACTCAGCCCCATTTCTTACAACCCTATTCTGGTCCCCTGTTGCTGCTGAGAGCATTTCTATTGCTTAATAAATGCTACTCTGCCTTATGCACTCTCCGGTGTCCATGTTCCTTATTCTTCCTAGTTGTGGGACAAGAACTCGGACCTCACTAAACTAAGGAATAAGGAGACAGCAAGATTTTGCGGGATTGCTCGGGATCATGGGCAGGGTGAATAAGAGCAGACTTCTTTGCTTCCATTTCCAAGAGCTCTTGGTTCTCTTTATTATATGAAACCAAACAAAGCACTGGACCTCTGTCAGCTAGTTAAGAGTGAACAGCATGGCTGTTGCTCCTACAAGACTCAGAGGACAAGCTTACTGATGAGGACTTTGTCAAAACTTCTTCATCCATGGGTTTTGGCAATGTTCATTCTGTTCCAATCCAGTTTCCTTTCATGAAGCTCTAGCTGTTGTGTGGGACTTAGAAGGATGTCCTGGGGCAACTGAAGGTGTCTGACTGAAGCTACATTTTGGTGTTACACAAAGGTCCTTGGACTGGTTCCAGTCCCTGACAGCCCATTATGGTGTTGGATAAAGATTTCCAGTATTTTCTATCACATTTTCTTTCTTTTGAGACTATGATGGTTGTTCTCCCTTCTTTATATTCAATGTTATGTATGTTTTTTGCAAGCAGGAGAGATAATATTCTTGGGAAAATTGAGTAGCTTGCTTACTCATCAGAAGTGTAACCCAGAACAACGTCACTTTTACCTGTTCTTAGAACAAGGGATATATGAAGATTTAGAGAGTTTCCTTTCTCCTGTCAAGGAGACCGACTGGCACTGTACAGGAGGCTATTTCTCCCTGGGTGACTATTTTCCTCTCCATTTAGGCTGCTTCTTTTTTTCCATGAGAGATGTCAGCAATGCTCAGTAAGCACAGAAGTGTACACTATGCGAGAAATCAATTTTCTTATTCTAGGAGGCTTATTTTGAGGGATGCACACCAAGCCCCAAACTCCTCTCTTTCAAACCTCTGTATGAAAAGGATTTGGACATAAAGTTATAGGCTAACATTCCAAACTTTGTCAAGGTGCCTGATAAGGCAAGGATTTGTTTCTGTGGATCCAGGGGAGCCCTAATTCCCTGGCTACTAGCACACAGAATTAGCCAAGCCAACCCCTACATTTTCAAAGACACCTATTCTTACTCCAAGAATAACAACCCCTGGGCAGGAAGAAGGGACTAGTTTTGGAGGTCGGTCACTTTCATTTCCTTGAATGCTATGATCTG
>NW_012109931.1:478950-479625 GCF_000951045.1 Mandrillus leucophaeus | reverse complement strand
CTAGCAAGTAGTAAATATAAATGAATTACTAAAAATAAAACATAAATTATCAGTTGCATAAGATACACTAAAATTTTTCCAACAATTAGTTCATTCATAAAATAAATTATTTGATAATTGATAGTAACACATGTTGATTGACTGGAACGGAAATGACTCGGATTTAGGAGTCGTAGTCTATAGTGGTGATCTTGAACTGATTTCATTAATTGTACCATTTTCTATAAAAAAAAAAAAAAGCAGGCCTAAATGACTTCTGAGGTCTCAGAATTTCAGAGTTTACTGCTTTATTGCAATGATAACAATAGAATGGCTCTTCTGTTGTAATATTACAAAGCAGATATTTGACAAAAACCAGGAAGTTTTTTTGTACCGACAAACCTTTTTCTGAAAATAGATTTTAAATTGAAAAACAAAATTTAACTTAAATTGAAAATTGAGTTTCAACATGTTGCCTAATGTACTTTTCCATGTCCATATTTTACATTTTTTCTCATGTTTTGGTAGTTATTTGATAGTTGATAACAGTTGCATTCACAATTTCTAGAAGAGCAAAGACACTAGCATCATATTGACAACCGCCACAATAATGGAATATAGTATCACCATTTTCATCCCACACAGATGTATATTTGTAGGAACATTCATATATGATATTCTTCACTTCGAGTGGCA
>NW_012109931.1:473324-475305 GCF_000951045.1 Mandrillus leucophaeus | reverse complement strand
GGATCCAGGGGAGCCCTAATTCCCTGGCTACTAGCACACAGAATTAGCCAAGCCAACCCCTACATTTTCAAAGACACCTATTCTTACTCCAAGAATAACAACCCCTGGGCAGGAAGAAGGGACTAGTTTTGGAGGTCGGTCACTTTCATTTCCTTGAATGCTATGATCTGCCTCTGTCCATTACCTATCAGTCAACGGATGCTCCTTAAAGATTTAAGGACACCCACCTCCAGTAATGTTTCTTGCCCCAATTCAATTACTTCAATGTATTTTCCAAGTTTCAAGTGGGAAGCTTTGGGTCTGAAGCCCAAAAGAAGAAATAGATCTGATGGACCCCAAAGGTAGTCAACACTGGAGAGCTAGGGTGCAGCATAGGTAAGTGTGACTATTTCTACCTTCCAGCCCTCATGGTCTGTTGTTGGAGGTCACACTTGCATCCACAGGTGACGCCTATATAGGTTGCTGGAACCCAGAGGATACAAGGAGGAGGAGAGGAGAAAGGAGATGCCTTTTCTCTCTCTGTCCCACTCCAAGTTCACCCTAAAAGTGGAAGACAGACTAAGGAATGCCTTTTCTCCCCTCTCTTTCCATATGTGTAGCAATCCATCTTCAACCTGCACTCCCCTTAATAGCAACCTGGATCATTGGGACTCCTTTTACCCTCAGACTCTAATGTTCACTCTGGGCAAGTCCCAACATCACTCATTTATAGAGGCCTTCCAGAATTTAACCCAGGTATTTAAACTGTTCTAAAAGAACGATATGCTACTCTTAAATCAAACTCTGATGACTGCTGAGAAACAGGCAGCCTTGCAAGCAGTAAAGAAATTTGAATATGAGCTTCATACTCATATAATATCAGAGACAGGAGAAGGCCTTAACCAGTTGGAAAGACAGCAATATCATTGAAGGACCCTAAATAGGATCCTAATGATAATACGGGAGAATGGAGGAATAAGCACTTTCAAATGTGCATACTGGAGGGCTTACCAAAGACTAGAATTAGGACCTTATGAGAATCCCTCTGCCTTTCTGGAACTACACCCTCTCACAGGCTGAAAAAGCCAGAGCAGTTATCTCCCTGTTCCTCCTAATGGTAGTTAGGGTTAACACTCCAGAGTGGGGAATGAGAGAGGAGGTAGATAGGGGCTGATTTGGCAGATAGAGATGGAGGGTCTTGCAAGAGGGACAATGCCTACAAGAACACACCTGTACCACTCATGTTATGTAGCTGGCAGGAGGAAATGTGGTTGAGAACTTCCCCCTATACCAAGATGCTTACTCAGAAGAAACTCTCCAGTACAGGTGCACCCGTGCAGGTGCAGACAAGAACCAAGATGCATACTAAATTGATCCTGATCCTGAACTCATAGTGCTATTAGCATTGTGGCTTAACCTTCCCCCCTCTGCAGGTTTTCGTTTGGCACTCATGGGTAATAGCCAAGATGGAGTATCTATGGCCAACCCCAGGCATGTGCCGATGCAATAACCCCAGGGGGAAATTTAACCCTCCCCTTAGGGTGTAAGCCACAGAAGACTTCCTTGTCTTTGCCACATAAAAGACTCAGAATTCAGCCCCATTTCCGGCAACCCTCTTCAGGTACCCTTTAGCTGCTGAGAGCTTTTCTGTTGTTTAATAAATCCCACTCTGCCCTAACCACTGTCTGGTGATCATGTGTCTTATTCTCCTTGGTTGTGAGACAAGAACTTGGACCTCACTAAACTAAGGCATAAGGAGATGGTAATAGTAGCATTTTACAAATACTATTTTGGTATCACTAAGAAAATGCATTTCTTTGCTCCACTTGTACTAATATTAATGGATATTTGTGATATATGTCAAGTTAACAGAATATTTTAGAAAAATTTGATGAGAATTATTTTGTCTAGCAAGTAGTAAATATAAATGAATTACTAAAAATAAAACATAAATTATCAGTTGCATAAGATACACTAAAATTTTTCCAACAATTAGTTCATT
>NW_012109931.1:460301-471904 GCF_000951045.1 Mandrillus leucophaeus | reverse complement strand
ATGTTCATATCAAACTGCCTCGACTGACACAGACAATTTACAAGTTTTAAAAATATCCAAAGCCTACTTGGAATGCATTTGACATTTTATAATATTCAGAATAACTTTTTAATTGTTTGGTTGTCCTTTAGCAAGCACTAAGATTGAGAAAGTTTAAATTGCATTTTCTGTGCAATAATAATGTAGCTTTGTGCTTTGTTTTTGTTTTGTTTTTTTTCCTACCTAATATTGTAATATTTTGTCTCTTTGTGTGTTTGTGTTGTACTCTAAGTTACCACTTCTTCTTATCATTTTTATATAATTATTATTAAAAATAAATATAAAATGTGATTGATTTACAGCGGTGTATTTTTCTGAATATATTATAAAGAATGTATTTTTCATTAAAATTTGTACCTATTTTGTTATACATAAAAATGTGAAATCTCCAAACTTTGGTTGCTGTTAAAGAAATCAATACGGATCAAAGATGACATACTTTTTGTGTGTTGTTTGTTTTTGTTTTTAGAGACAGGATCTTGCTGTGTTGTTCAGGCTGCAGTGCAGTGGCATGATCATGGCTTAAACTCTCAGGCTCCAGCAATCCTCCCACCTCAGCTTCCTGAGTAACTAGACTATAGGCCCATGCCACCATGCTTGGCTAATTTTTTTTGTATTTTTTGTAGAAACGGGTTAAACCTTGTTGACCAGGCTAGTCTCAAACTCCTGGGCTCAAGTAATCAACATGCCTGGGGCTCCCAACAGGCTGGGATTACAGGCATGAGACACCACATCCAACTGATGACATACTTTAACCAGTAAAGGTTGAGCATAAAAATCAGCATATCATTTACTCTATATAATAATACAATCAGACATTGAGTTTATTTATAAATTTGGGAGTTGATTTTAGTGGAAATGATTTCTGGTATGAGTAGGGGGAATTTAGGAAAAACAAATAATAAACACTAACCTGGTTAAGTCAGCATCAAATTTATCATTATTCATAGATTGATAAAAACAAAAGTTTTCACCTATTATGTAACATAAATGTTTTATGTGGTGGCGATACCTATAAGTATAATGGTAGACAAATTCTGAAAAAGGTGAGAGAGCAAGCAATGTGAATATCTGGGGGAAGAGCTCTCTAGAAAGTCAGACAAACAAAAGCAAAAGTTCAGATACAAGAAGCTGCCTTGTGAGTACGAGTACCCAGAGTAGGTAAGGAAATTGTTATCTCTACTCATTTTATTGTTCTTTTGTAGAAGTAGTTACAAAAACCCTTGAATAGTAATTTTTTTGTTTTGCTTTATAAAAAAGCAGCAATGTAGCAGAGCCCTAAGTGAGAAATTTTGGTTCAAGCTATGATCTGTCTAAGTTCGTACATTCACTTATTTTACACTATACCATGAGAGCATAGAAACCTCATAGAATGTACAGCTAGAAATTTAGTTTATATATATGCCACCATGCACATCACTGCATGGTGATGCACCAAGTTTGATTTTCTTTCAAAATATTATTATTCTATTTAATTATATTTAACTTCCAAACACTGATTATTTTCTGTTGATTGCTAAATTAACTGTAAAACCATAAATAAGTGTGAATCCGATTCTTTTTCCCAACCAAAATATTGATAACATCTTATTTATTTTAAATCAAGTAAGGTTCAGGATATGAGGGCACAGCACAGAAAAGCACAGCTTCAACTTTACAAACAGCAAGGGAGGCATGGCACTACACCAGGTTTCTGGTTTCTGTTGAATAAGACAAGGAAATGTTCAGGTAACAGGTTCATAAGGTACTTGATGCGGATACAGTTCCTACAGGAGATATGCCTTTAGTCCCAGTGTGTGGAGGTTTCTAAGAGATTTGAAGAACTTTGTGGTGGTTGGGTCACATATAGAAATCTGTCTTCTATATGAACTTAGCAGAAAATTCTTTTGACATTATAATATGATTCAAAGCAATTTTGGAGACAACATTTTAATGTGTTTCAAATGGACGTGGCATTTAAGAATTCATCTTAAAACAACATCATCCTGAAAATTAGGTGACAGAAGCCCTGTGGTTATTTTCTAAATCCCTGCTAGATACCTAAATTTCAAAAGTAGTTTGTGTATCGGCTGTGGAATTACTTTATATAAACTTTGCATATTTGTTATTTGGGAACAATGTGGCACAAATACACTCATCACTGAGATACTACCAAGCATGCTGTATTTGTGTTTAAGGATAGTACCGCTGGTGCAATGGTGCATGCCTATAATCCCAGCACTTTGGGAGACTGAGTCTGGAGGATCCCTTGAGCCCAGGAGCTCAAGAACAGGCTGGGCAACATAATGAGACTTCATCTCTAAAACTGTTTTTTTTTTTTTTTAAACATTAGCTGGTTGTGATGGTGTACACTTATAGTCTCAGTTACTTGGGGGGCTGAGGTGGGAAGATGGCTTGAACCCTGAAGAGTGAGACTGCAGTGAGCCATAATTGAGCCACTACACTCTAGCCTGGGCTACAGAGCAAGACCCTGTCTCAAAAAAACAATAATAATAAATGACAAATATGAGTCAATTTCTTTGAGAATGATACTAAGAGACCATCCTATACATGGTCTCTTTTAGAAATAATTGGTCATTCCTTTCACTTAAGAAAATGTAGGCCGGGCGCGGTGGCTCAAGCCTGTAATCCCAGCACTTTGGGAGGCCGAGGCGGGCGGATCACGAGGTCAGGAGATCGATATCATCCTGGCTAACACGGTGAAACCCCGTCTCTACTAAAAAATACAAAAAACTAGGCCGGGCGAGGTGGCGGGCGCCTGTAGTCCCAGCTACCCGGGAGGCTGAGGCAGGAGAATTGCTTGAATCTAGGAGGTGGAGGCTGCAGTGAGCCATAATTGAGCCACTACACTCTAGCCTGGGCTACAGAGTAAGACCCTGTCTCAAAAAAACAATAATAATAAATGACAAATATGAGTCAATTTCTTTGAGAATGATACTAAGAGACCATCCTATACATGGTCTCTTTTAGAAATAATTGGTCATTCCTTTCACTTAAGAAAATGTAGGCCGGGCGCGGTGGCTCAAGCCTGTAATCCCAGCACTTTGGGAGGCCGAGGCGGGCGGATCACGAGGTCAGGAGATCGATATCATCCTGGCTAACACGGTGAAACCCCGTCTCTACTAAAAAATACAAAAAACTAGGCCGGGCGAGGTGGCGGCGCCTGTAGTCCCAGCTACTCCGGAGGCTGAGGCAGGAGAATGGCGTGAACCTGGGAGGCGGAGCTTGCAGTGAGCCCAGATCACGCCACTGCACTCCAGCCTGGGTGACTGAGCTAAACTCCGTCTCAAAAAATAATACTAATAATATAATAAAATAAAATAAATAAAAAGTAAATTGTAAACTCTTTTCTTCCTGTCCATTAGTTAGGTCATTATTTCTTTCCTATGCAACATTGCCAAATAAATAAATGTATTTTTAGGGAAGCATTTATATTTTATATCTTATACATGGTCTCTCGATTTTATAATTGTAAACTTCTTTTAATTATATTTCTGAATTTCCCAATTTCCTCTTGACAGCTGTGATCATTATGAACATAAAGTACCTCTATTTAAGGTATATCTAATAGTTTCTAGTTTACAAATTTGGAATCTGCTGTACATACACTATTTGTGGTTATCTAAAATATATTTCCAAATTGTATCCACTTTAATCGCATTTACTAACAATCTTTATTAATATTTTACCTGCTTACTAGTTCATCCCCTCCTTAACGTGTATGTTACATGGATGTGTGTGTGTGTGTGTGCGCGCGCGCGCTTGTGTATTACTTACTGTACCACTGGGTGGCGTAATCTTCTAGCACTCTCTTTTCCATCATATATACATGGGATCCTCAAATAAAAGAGGAGGTATATTAGCAGAGGTCCTGTGTATTCAGCCAAAAATACCTGAAGATAAAACATGATTTAGATTAAACAATAAAAATAGATGTTTTTAAGGTTCATTTGTGTCTGTGAGTATTGGCCTATTGCATAAATTGGTGAAATAGGTGAATTATTTTTTAACTAGATTAGTGATATTGCAAATGATGACTTCCTTGGAAGAACCACGGGGAGAAAGCCTAATATATGTATAGTTAATTTAGAATAAAAATAAATATTGAACCTAATAAACTGGTTTATTTCTTCAGATATAGTAAAAAGGAGATTTTATTTTAATAAACAAACCATTATTAATGTATTTTTCTCTGTGTTTCCCAGTCCAATACACACTTAATCTTCTGTATAAACTGTCCCTGTCAATAAATTGAATGAGCTAGAGTATCTTTTCTCTTTTTCTCTTTCTTTTCTTCATTACCTTACCCTCCATGGGCCTGTCAGCTTGAATTCATTGATTTGACTCTACTTTGAATGGAAACAATTCAGTCTTCTCTATTAGCAATTTTATACTTTAATTCTAATTAGTCTAGTTGTGTGGTTAAAAGATTTAACTTTTGAGTGCTTGAGCAGAGTGGGGGTAACTGTATTTGTACTATAGAGAGACACTAACAATATTTGGAAAGGTAATTGAAAACAAGACCAAGTGATTGCAAAATATGAATTGGCTAACTGGTCTAAATTTGGTAAATGTTTGATTTTTTAGTGCTAAAATCATGTTAAATTTCCTCTGAAGTATTTAGACAGAGTAGGGAAAGTAATTTACTTTGGAGTGTTCAAAGAGGAAAAAAAATACAACTTAACAATAATAAAGTTGACTGCCATTAACTATTTTGTCTTCATCTGCTACCACTTTTTTAAGAAAAAATTTAATTCTGCGCCTTTACTCAAAAATGCAGTTAGCTGTGCACATTGGTTAGAAATCATGTTCACATCTCTGTTGAGAAGATTGTTGGAATGAATAATATATATGCATGGTTTCATATATATTCACATACATATATGTGTGTAATTATTTAAAGGTTATATATATATGTAGTTACACACAAATACATAAACAATAATTTACATGTGGAGGTTTCTTCAGTTACAATTCTGCCTTTTAGAAATACATATATTTTCTCATGTGCCAAGAAAGGTTTGTGTGAGAGAATTAAAAACAATGCAACTTCTGATCAATTCATTATAAAAAGCAATCTGATAGGAGAGACTGTAGTAATTTATGGCTTACAAAATGCCTTATTATTCAGATATAAAGAAAATGTTTGCCACTTGTGAATGTGTAATGATAGAACACCAAAACTCTGGAATAATGAAGAGGGTAATTATTTTAGTACAATAAAAATTATAAAATAATTATTTCAACAGCAACTGATCTAGTGAAGTCAAATTTGAGCAAATTCTCTAAGAATATATCAGGAATATAAAATGTGAACAATAGTTAACATGGACCAAGTATCACTCTTTATTAACTTAATAAAAATGCTAACACAGATCTGAAGTTTCTTTGGATGAGAGGAAATTAAACCATAATCTTATCTCAATCATCCCTCAAAAATAATTCAGGAGAGCCTACTAATATATAAAATATGTTTTAGAAGAAATAATATTTTATAAAGAATATTTTTCTGCTAGAATATGGAGAGTTATGAATAATATGTCCTGAAAGCATTAGAGAATGATAAGTAAATTTTGGACAATGCATTAAAAAAAATTTCAGTGTAAATGGAAGAAAGGAGAAAAGATGATTTATTAATCTTAGAAAGTAATCAGAAAATAGTTCAAGATGAGGAAAATGAGGGCTAGACAGACAAATATTAATATGGTCTTCTGAAAATGGAACTGGTCTTTTCTACTAAATAAGGGGAAGTAAAACAAAATCAAAACCAAATACAATCAACTAAACAAATAAGCAGGCATATACAGACCGTGTACATCACAAGAACTTACAAAGACTAGAAATCCCCCATAATACAAAATTCTACTGAAGATTCTATATTCTAAAGAGGCAGATACACCTTTTTCTTATTTTGAAGATAAACACTATATTGAAATTTCAATTTCTTTCCGTTATCAAATCCTGTTTATATTTTCTCTTTCAAAAAGTAAACTGTGTTAAACTAATCTTTTGTTTTGAATACAAAATTCATTATTTGTACTACGCAAGCAAGGAAACTGGGAGTCTTTGAAACCTCAGTGGAATCTTCAATGTGATATATGTATAAATTGAAAAAGGTAATATTCTGCTTAAAAAAAAATGAAGCTGCAATTGTGAATTGGTTAGAGTCCATGTGCTTAAATTGTGCTTTATGTATTTCATTTTATCTTGAAAAAAATAGTACTATCATTATTAGGGCATTTTTGGATTTACTATCTCCTTTTCTAAAATTGTTATCAGCAGTTAAAAAAATGTATATTTTAGAATTGTTGAAAACAAAATAAAGTAGTTTTAACCTTAATCTCCTGAAGATAAGGGTGTTACATAAAGTTTTGGAAGCATTTATCAGTTGTAATACAGCAATAACACTTTGTACTTAATGAATACTGTTGAAATTAGTATCATGCCAGATAAAAATAGTGTTTTTTTGTGGTTTGTCAAATAAATAACATATAATGGAGATTTCTATTCTAGATAAATCAAACACAAAATACTAATGAGTGTAGTGAGAAAAACTGATCAAAACATTTTAAAAAGTTTTTTTTCAGTCTTCAGAGATTTAATATCATTGAGGAATTAGAAGGTCAAGAATTTTGAAATGGGTGATCCAGAGAGGAGATTGAACCTTGCATTTGAAGCCTCATATAAGCCTGATAAGAAGAACAGATTTTTGATGGGGCCTGGGAATGAAAAAACAAAAACAGTTGTTCATCGTCTCCAAAGGATGAAGGTGGCCTCATAAAACTGTCTCCACAGATTCTAAAACTCACCTTAAAATCATTTCAATTATTGATTGGATCAAAATGACTTGGATCCAATAATGCAATTCATTCATTTGGAAGATGGTAACTTATCTTTGAAAGAAGATAAAAATCACCTAGATGTCAGTTATCATTAAAATTTTTCACATAAATTTTCTGCATTTAGAAATATGCAGGTATACAAAGACTAAACAGACTGTGAGCAAAACGAAGAGAAATAGCAAAAATAAAAAAATTGACGATGCGCACGACAGGAATATCAGACACAAACTTTAACAAAAACTATCTTTTATGTGTTAAAATAAATGAAAGATAAGGTTGAGATTTTTCAGATATGTAAAATCTTTGAAAAGAAAAATAATGAAATGTAATATAAAATTTAAAAGAAGAATTTAAAGAGAATAATGGACAAGCAACACTTGAATAGATAATGGTAGCTAATTTTTCAAATTATATGCATGTATGTTTGTGCGCATGAATACACTAAACCACCAGCTTAGATAAAACTAAAGCAAGATAAATAAAAATATAATTATAATTGTGTATATCATAGTCAAATTACTGATAACAAAACCAAATAAGAATTGTTTAGAAAAGACACATTACTTTCAAAGGAGTAAAGCTGATTTTCAACAGAAACAATGGAATTCAGAAATTAAAACAATAAAATATTGTGAAGTTAAGAAAAGAGATCTGCCAACGTAAACTTATTTTTATGTAAAAACGTTCTTTAACGATAAAAGTTAATAAGGACATGTTAAGATAAACAAGAATGGAGATAATTTATCAATGACAGAACTACAATAAAACACTAAAGATGTTCCTCAGGGAGAAGGATACCAGATGTAAGCTCAACATTAGAAGAAATAACTAAATTGCAGCAAAAAGGATAAGTCTAAAGGGTAAGGTATTTGTTAGATAAAATTTTAGTAATGTATTTGCATTTAACGTATATAGAAAATTATATTATAACAAAACCATGAAAAATGAGTCAAGAGGAGCTCAAATATAAAGTCATTCAACTTTATATTCAATATTTATGAAATATTTTTACATTAGTAAAATCAAATATAAATATGTATATTAGCGTTTAATATCTCAAGGGTACACTCTGTAATATCTTTGATAACTCCTAGAATTAGTAAAATAGAAGACATAAATACCAAAATAACACAAAGGTAATAGAAAAGAGAGCATGACAATTAATTCAAAATAAGGTGAGAAAAAAAGACAAAAAAAGGTTATAGAACACATAAGACAAATTGAGGAAAATTAGATTTAGAGATTAAAAATGTGGAATTTACAATACAAATAGACTATCATTAAAGTGTAAAACATAAAACTATTAAACTGATAAGAAAACACGGGAGAGAAACTCCAGGACATAGAACTAGTTGAAGGATTCTTATATATGAAAGCAAAAGCATAATCTTTAAAAGAAAACCTTGATAAATTAGACTGCATTAAAATTGAAAACAATTCTTTCAGTGAAAAGTTCTGTTAAGATGATGAAAAGGCAAGTTAAAGAATGAGAGAAAATATTTCCAAACCACATATACAAGGAGTCGTTTCTAAATTATATGAAGAATTCTCAAAACTCAACACTGTGTCCCAGATAAATTTTTTAAAAAGTTCATACAAATACCTCTAATATTCATTGCAGGTTTATTTGCAATAGCAAAATACTAAAAGACACCCAAATGTAATTCAAAGAGTAAATGATTAAACAAAGCCCATTACATCCATATAACTGAATACTACTCACCAATGTAAAGGAACCAATTATTGATACAAACAAAAATCAGGATGGATTTCAAGGACACTATGCTTACAGAAAAATAAACATCAATCTCAAAATATTGTTTAAATCATTTTATAGAGCATTCTCCATATGACAAAAAGAGGGAGATGAAGAACATGTCAGTGGTTACTCCAGGATAGGAAAAAGTATGTGTAAGTATGCAAAGGTAACATGAAGAAGTTCCTTCTTAAGGATAAAGCAATTCTCTATCTTGACATTGGTGTTAGATACATGACCTTATACAAGGGATAAATTGCATAGAATTACATGTTAACACATACACACATGAATTAATACACAAATGGTGAAAACTGCATAACTTGAATTAATCAACAGTATTCATATAATTAGAATTGTTATATTATTATGTTAATCCTTTATCTTAAGGTTTTTAGTCAGTTAAATGAGGCAGGATTTTTCTCAATATTTTGTAACACACTGTTGGTTGGAGAAAAATCTTAACATCTTAATTTTAACTTTGTTAAATTAAATAGATTATTTCTCCAAAAATCTATGAAATGTTTTATTATAGGAACAGATTTTCATATTTTTCAATGTACAAGAAAGTCATATGTGGTAAAACATTACTTTTGTTGTATAGTTTAGTGGATACAAAATGGGTGTAATTGCAATGTAGTGTGTATATTTTTAGCATTTAATAGAGTTGACTCATTTGGAGTGAAAGAATGTGTGATCCATGGGATTGATTTAAAAATATCTAGCCTATTTGCAGAGTTCTCTTTGTCACATAAATGATTTTCCTCTCAAATAAACTATAATTTTCTAGTACAATTGCCAAATAATTCCACTTTAGTGTGTTTTCTTCTCAGTGCTCATGCAAGTGATGAAGTTGAAATTTCTAATGATTTAATGGTTTAATGCTGCTCACCCTGACATAATTTCTGTAAACAGAGTTCCCTTTTTGTCATAAATGTGGACAAAGACCCTGTGAATATTTTAACCTTTGAAGACCAAACACTCTTTTCTAAAATCTCTTTAAGCAAAGGTCTGTAGACATCACATTTAAGTATAGTATTAAAACTTTATTTGCAAATGCATGCATCTTCTATAGGTTGTTTTCTAAACATTAAAATATGCTTCACAAGAACTCATAAGATTCTAAACTCAATCTTTAGTGGTACAAATTAGTACTCAAAAGTTCAATATACTTTGGAAAATAAATCAACAATTTAGTGAAAACATTAGTGAAAAATAGAACTAATTAATTACACAGAAAATATATCTTAAAAGGAAAGATTGTTAGAAAATATTAACAGATGTAGCAATATTTTAATTAATAAATTTAAAATTAAATTTGTGTTAGATTAAAATTAACAATTAAATATTAATGTATAAATTGTCATACCTTCATAATACTTACAAAAATTGGTTGTTTAATTGTAAAGAAACAGCTCAAATCACTATGAATGGTAATGTCAATTGTTAATTGTGGCAAAAATAAAAGTCATTTTGAATAAAAAAAGATTAAAGGTAATCACTGATATGGAGTGGAATGTAACTGCAAAGAAAAACTTTCATAGTTTAAATAATACAAATGACAGAAGTTTAATGTAATTGAAAGAAAAGGAGCTCACTATTCTTTGTATATCAAAACTATTTATTAATTCTCTCACTGCCTCTGTTACTAAATATCATATTAACATTTCCTCTTGCTGTTGAAGCTATTCCACTGATGTATTCTATTACCCATGAGTGTTTCAATACTGTGCACTAGTACCAAGTATTTTCACTGCCTCTTAACCCTCCATGTCTTTTCAATGTAGTCCTCATTCTTCTAATGCCATTTTCAAATACCATAATTTTAACACCTGCTATTTTCCTCCAAAAACAGCCAAAAGAACCTTTTCACAGGCTGAAAGAAGTTTACTTTTTAGTGGTCAGTTGCCAAAAGTTTGTTTCTCTGACTGAGAACCTCCTTTTTAACTGTATATTCTATACTCTTTTCTCTAGTGTCAAAAGAGTCTGTGATGTCCCTAGGTTACTAGAAGGAAAAGGTAAAGAGGTACCATGTAAATAACAAAGCATAGGCAGAGCAGATGAAATCAGCCCAATAGTCCCATAGACAGTTCTTTTTGGATAAATGTAGAAATTGACCCTTATTACTGTTAAAGTTTGAAACTTGTATCTGTTCTACCTAAGTTCATTCCTCAGGAAAGAACCTTCAGCCCTCTCAAAAGAGTATCAAAGAACTGAAACTCATCACATCACCCCACCAGATGTCTCCTTGTCCCTCCCTAGTACCTGTTTTCTTACACATTGCTACATTTCTTCACTGCTATATAAATCCCTAGTTTTAGTCAGGCATATGGATTTGAGACTGAGCTCCTAGCTCCTCTGTTGCAGCATCCAAATTAAGCCTTCTTCCTTGGCAATACTTGTCATCACTGTCATTGGCTTTCTGTGCAGTTAGCAGCAGGACCTAGACTGAACTCCTGGTATTTTGGTAACAAAGTTGAAGCTCTCAGTCATAGAGTGGATTGACACTTAAAACAACAACAACAACAACAACAAAAATAACAGAATTCATCTTTGTTTTTCAAAATTGTGGTTTTCTATTGCTCCAATACTTGAGTAGACCTTTGGCCACTGGTCATAGTAAGAATAGAAAATTTAAAATACCATTCAGTACATTTTGTTTCGCTATGAGTTTATTTGATAGAAATAGTCTGTCAATGAATTATTTAGAGCAAAATGTGAGGTATGTATGTTAGATTTCAAATTGATACTTACTGTGGTCCAGCTGACTTGTTGACCTAGATCTGTAGCATACAGCGTGACAATGGAGGAAGCTGCAATACTTTGAATGGTAATGTAGTCCTTCAAAAAAGGCCCACCTAAAATAAAAACAACAAGAAAATGTTACTTTAATACACTTTCTTAGCATAATGATAAATAATTTCTTAATGTAAAATCAGTAAAAGCTAGCAATTAATTTAATATGG
>NW_012109931.1:448124-459481 GCF_000951045.1 Mandrillus leucophaeus | reverse complement strand
GAGGTCAAGGCTGCAGTGAACTGTGATCGCTTCACTGCACTCCAGTCTGGGCGACAAAGTGAGACCCTGCCTCAAAATGAAAACAAAATAAAACAACAAAAAGTATAATTTTGAGTGTTAGTACAATGACATCTCAACTTATTTCTAAATGATTTTATAATAGTATAAATTAGAGGTGGATAGATGAATGGTCCCTCCAAAACACCAGGAGAATGGCATAATTTATCTTTTTAAAATATATTCTGAATGCTGTGTGAAAAGTAGAAAGAAGGGAAGCGAGGTGATTATTTAGGAGACATTTAAAATTAATCCAGCTGGAGTTGATCTTTTGTTGGGATTAAGGTGGTATTGGTGAAAATGTTAAAATGTATCAATTGTAAATATATTTTGAACATAGTCTGGATTCAACTTCTTAATAAACTGATTGAGAACAGAGGATTCAGTGAGGTAAAGACAGTTAGATTTTTGGCCCGAGTACTTAAGTGCATTGTAATGGTCATTAACTGACATGAAGAAGACTACAGCAAAAGCAAGGTACGAGGGTAAAAATTAAGAGTCTTTAAGGTATTTTAAGTGTGTGGTATCTTTTAGACATTCAAGAAAGAATCAACAAATAGGCAGCAGGGTAGAAGTGTGTGTAGATATTTGAGAGTCATTAACATTTAAAACCATGGGGCTTGATGAAATTGTTTGTATATTCAGCATGGAAAGAAAGGAATGAGTTCATGTCCTTTGTAGGGACATGGATGGAGCTGGAAAGACAAGAATGAAAACACACTAAGGTTTCCAGTATTACAGGCTTTAGACATAGTAAGACAAAGATATAGCAAAGATTACTGAAGGGAGCTAGCTACTCATAAGATAGATGTAAAATAAACATAATTGACTGCATTCTTAAAAATAACCACCAGACAAGTCTGGAATGTGTATATGGGAAGATAGTACAAAAATATATTTTTAAGCACTATTTATAAGAAAATATTCGAAAAAACTTAAATATTATTTAATAAGATAAGATACAAATATATTTTGTTTTATTTAAAGAAATGTATACCAAGCAGGAAGAAAAGTGAGTAGACTAGAGCTCATACACCAAAATGGATTAATCTCTCAAATATAATCCTATTATTGTTATTATTATTATTGTTATACTTAACATATGTTATTTGTGATTTATATTATCTACATCATTAAAAGGCATCATTCCAGTCTCTATTTTTGAAATAAATAAGAAAATGCTAATTTGCATCTACCATTAGATGATCTTTCAGAATCCAAGATATTTACTTACGTTTATAATTAAAGGACTTTTAAAAGGAAAGGAAAATATACAATTATTGTATGTTACATTTGAAGGCAGAAATTTGATAAATTCACTTTTAACAGCCAGATAATTTAGGTGGTCATATTAATGTATATGGTTCTTTGGGTGCTTTATTGAAAACCATTTTATAGTTATATTTTAGAAATTTCATTTAAATTGATTACTATTTATAAAATACATATATATATGTAATTACATATAAAGATAATTTTGTATTGCTTTGAAAATGTGAACGTAGTCCTGTGTTTGCCTAAGAACACATGTGTGGCAGGCAGATTTCTTAGATAATTCTCAGGATTTCTGTTCCCTGTATAATCCCTGAAATTCTACATATGATAGGCTGTTACTCTGTTGATTAAATTATATTGCATGGTTTTTAAAAATGAGATTATCTAGGTAGTCCTGATTTATTTCATGAATTTTTACAATCTGTGTGCAGAAATCAGAGACAGAGGAATTCAGAGATTCAGTGCATTGGGAAGATTCACTGTGCTATTGCTGGCTTGAAGATGGAGAAGGTCAATGTCAAGGGTACAGGTGGCCTTTGAGAAAAGACAGCAGTCTCTAGGAAGTGACAGCCAGCAAGAACACAGGAACTTCTCTCATGCAACTGCAAAGACCAAACAAACAAACAAACATAAAATGCAAAAAGGTGCTCTTGCCATTATTTCATCTATCATGAGCACCCTTTCTGCAGAAAGTAAAAATTGCCTTGCTGTAAGAATTAAATTTATGTTCAAGTGCTATTTCTTTGTGGCACCGGGGAACAAGCATTTTCAACACAAACTCTTCCAATAACACAAAAGATGATAGAAGTGGCTTTTTGTCAAGAGTCTTCACATGAGAATTCAGTACAGTCAACACTCTCATTCCAGTCTTATAACATCCTAATCAGAGAATCAAGCCATAATGTGGCTTCAATCTAATAAACGATAGATTTTTTAGACTGCTAAATTTGTGCAAATTTGTTACATAGTGATAGAAAATTTTTGCAATATGGATCAAAGTGAAGACTTTGATATCAAAAGTGTCAGTACTATTATGACAATTATGTATAAGAATAAGAAAATGTTAATATGGACAAAAAATTCAACTGGCTTTGTATCACTTGAAAGTGTGCTGAAAGTATATTTCCAATTATATCTATTAGCATACTTAGAAAAGGGGTTAGTTTCTACCCTTCTATCATCCTTGCCAACTTCAAAGAACAGAGATTGGCATTCTATTTTTAAAATGTAGTCCCATCGATATGAGATTTTGAAAAAACGACTTGACGGAATCTAGATGTATCATTAATCATAGCACTCAGACTCAAGAAAAAGGGACCATTGTCCTTGGCTTTCCATGATTATGTCCTTTATCAAAGGGAGAGGAATGTGTGGGGCCAAGAGGACAGGACATGCCTAACTAGATCCCATGACGTATTTTTCTAGATCATGCTTCAGTCACTTAAGGGCCCTGAATTTCCTGACCAAATTAACACAAGCACAACCCAGTCTTTCGATAGTCCCTCCCAAGTATGGGCCTGGAACTGGGGTACACAACCAACCACAAACCTAGTGGTTTGTCAAGATTATTGTATAAAGGATGTGGATGGAGCTTTAATGTATTGCTTGGAAACAGTGATGGAAAAAAATCTATATTTTCTATGTAGAAATCCAATGATTTTAAACATTAGAAATTTTACCCAGTCCTTCCAGGACATTATAAAGCATATGAATAAAAGTAGGAAGATACAAAACATTTTACTTACCAGATTATATGATAGATTTATTGTAAAAATAGCTGAAATTCTTCACCATATCTACACCATATACAGTATGACCTTGTAGTTCTTCTCAGTGATAGCTGTCCTTATATTCCCACTCCTTGAATATGGGCTAACTAGTGACTTGTGGGACAAACGGTCATTTACTAGTTCCAAACCTGGGCTTCAACAATTCTTTAGTATCTCTGCTCATTTTTATACTTCTACTCCCAGCTTGTGAGTAAGTCCAAACTATTTTGCTGAGAGGTGAGAGACCACATAGAACAAAGGGAATTTCATGAAAGTTGTGGTTATTGTAGACTAATCATTCCCTAACAGCCCAGGAGCTCACTGCAGCTGCATGCATGAACCTAGCCAAGTTCAGCTAAATATAGCACAGCTCAGCAGAGACACAGAGCTGAAGAACTGGTTAAAATTTTACCCATGAAAAACAATGCTTGTTATTTTGTTTGTGTTTTAAAGATTTCTTTTTTGTGAGGAAACTATAGAAGTCTCTAATATTCATATAAGATCCATGATTCTAGTAAGTATATTTTGTGAGCAAACATGTATAAATATTAAGACCTTGCTTTTTTTTGTATTGTCTTTTTTTTCTTCTTAATATTAATAGTTATGACTAAGACTGATGGAGCAACTAGCCTGTGCCAATCATCGTATGCATTATAAACATATGAACTCTAACACTTTAAAAATGATTTCAGTGTTTTTTTAGTTCTGCAACATAAAAGAAGACCCTGTAGGCAAGTAACTATGAGAGAGTCAATCAAATGTAAAAATCTGAATCAATCCAAGTGAGCTTTGGATTTTGATTTCTTTGCACCATATCTCACTAAATCAATTGATTCTTTTTTCAAATACATTATTACATTCCTTTTTAAGGACACATAGACAACTACATTTTACTCATCTCATATCCAACCCTGGTACACTCAACTAGGTAAATAAATTTGGGAGAAAAGGAATATGTCATATTCACCAGAGCACTGAACTAACAGAAATTTATCAGTCTTTTATAGTGTCCTTCAAATGGAAGTTACATTTGACAATGTTGTGTGTGACATTCTTTGAGGCTTCTTTGGGTAAGAGTCAATTACATTTTGTATATGTCAACATCCATGTATTGAAAGGCATTCATGTGCTGAAATGTGCTAGGCCCTATGAAGGCAAAAAAAAAGAGACAATAATTTTTTTTTTTTCTTAAACTCTAGGTAGTTGGGAATTTGTCTTGAACATTTGAGCAAAAATAAATTTGAGAGAATCAAAAAAGTGTGGCTTCTAGAAATCTTGCATAGTTGTTTGTTTTGAACACACAGATCTCAGAGAAAGATTAAATGTTTAAGACAGCAATGAAAACACTCATAACAGTTTTGAGACACTCAACAAAATAATCATTTGTCTTTAAGTGCATGTAATACCTGAGAGAGGACAATCTAAATATTAGGAAAAACGATAGAAACAAAAAATCAACTCATCATTTACGAAAAATTGAGAGATTGAAATTCCTTAAGAGGTACCTCCTACAGATTTACTATCGAAGACTTTTACTAAGTATCAGCACTCTATCCTGAAAAAAGTACATGCTACCCACAGCTTTCATTAAAATTTAAAATTCCAATTTTAAAATAAAGTCGATGTA
The DNA here is from genome assembly GCF_000951045.1 of Mandrillus leucophaeus. NCBI lineage: Eukaryota > Metazoa > Chordata > Mammalia > Primates > Cercopithecidae > Mandrillus > Mandrillus leucophaeus. The sequence continues at coordinate 454,753 of NW_012109931.1, read as the reverse complement.
GTGTCAGTAGCAGTAATTATTGGTAGGAGCCATTTTTAAGTGCATTTATTGATAAATTTCTTGAGATCATAGGGTTTAAAAATCTGAGAAACTTGAGGTTTAACAGTGGGCATAATGCTTCTTCTCCAAATTCATTAGTTTTGTTCCTTATGTCACTTATTCTGCTTTATAACAGCAAAAAGAAAAAGAAAAAAAATGAATAAAATAAGCATTAACCTTAAAAATATGTGGTGGGGCAGTAGAATGAGAAGGTGACCAGTTAAAGCTTCACAGACAAAAATATATTTTAATTTCAGAATCTGCTTCTAAAACTCATGGACAGTGAATATGTAAAAAATACCTCTTTGAGACTAAATTATTCATTTATAAAAGTGGAGCTCTAGTTTGTTAGGAGAATCAATTAAATATACTAATATTTATATATTTACTAAGTGATAAGTGAATGTCAGCTTTTGAAAATAGAAAAAGGATTCTAAATTAAATAAACACATCAGTGAAAAATGCTGCTTACCACATTCTAGCTGCAGACCAACTCGAGAAGGGTACCACTTTGGACCTATTCAATGAGAAATAACATTTAATTGTCAGAAAAAGTGTAACTATCGCTTATAAAACTAACTGTTTCCATGGGAAGACAATTTAGATCTAGGAAGTAAATAAAATAAGTTATCTAGTTTCAGAAATAGAAATAGTGGTTATCTTTTATAGGGTGCTGACCAACAATGACAGATAGTGACTGAGAGAAAGCACGAAGAAAGCTTTAAAAGTGGTAAATTTTTGCTTTTTGATCTTTGGACTTGTTACATAGGTGTGTTCAGGTTTTGGACATACATCAAGTAGTACGAGCTATGAATTGTGCACTTCAGTCTATGTAATTTTTTCATCAATAAAAAGCTTGAATATATTTCATTTAAAATTGGGGACTTTAATCTCATTTGAAATTTGTCTAATATTTGCACCTGAAATTGGGTTATTTTCTCTATCATGAGTAAATACTAAGATGTCTATCAGAATTACATGTGTCATTGACTTTTAATATTATGAGTTTATTGGTCATAGCAGAAACATTACTTGAAATTTTCTCTTTACACTACCATTAGGAATAAAGAGAACACTAAATAATTCTATCTCTATAGAAAAATCAAATCATCTTTATTATACACTGCCATAATGAAGAGTTGATTCACAATTATCAGAATATAACTTTATCTTAAAATAAATTCTATACCATTGTTTTAAAGTCTCCATTAAAAGTTTGCTTCTTAACTTTGAGATTAAACTTTAAACAAATTTACTACATATATAATAAATTTTTAAAAAGAGTATTTTTAAAGGAATTTTCCACAATTATCTTCTTTTTTTTTTTTTTTTTTTTTTTTTTTTTTTTTTCAATACATTCATGGGAGAAAGCAGAGATGACTCAGGACTAGAAAGGCATAAGTGTACTTCATGGAAATGAGAAACCATGGACAGAGCCTCTATTAGTAGGTAATATATTACTAGGTGAAAGAAAAGAGGAAGGTCAGATGAAAAATAAATGTAGGTAATTTTAAGAATATATTGTATCTTTTACCTTCTAAAGTCTATTATGAGTGGGTATTGTAAACGCATACACTGAAATAAATGTAACTATCTAGAAAATATGTTATTTTCTTAAAGCTAATAAATCAAAACATAAAACTCCATGACTTTCCATAGCCAAATAATTTTATTTGGTTAAAAACTATATTGCTTTGATTACAACTTTTCAATGCATTTACAATAATAATAAATACCCCAAATATAGCCACGATATGAAGTCAAACTAATATGTTCAATTATTAGTACTTTTTAAAGAACAAATATTTGAAAGATTGAATATAGTACAATAAATGTTTAAAGCCCACAGAAGGATACATAAAATTATTATTCTATTTTATAAGGGAAAACTGAGGGCTCTACTTTACTATTTTACTATACTGTTGAGGAAAGAGAAAAAGGAGAAACTAAATATGAGGAAAAAATCAGAGAAACACCTTTCATGGGTTAAAGTAAACAAAATATGTTTATATGCTACCTAAAATAATAAAGTTATAGTGTGCTGCTTAGCAACACCTGATTATGCATTGAATGCAACAATGTTCGAACCACTGTGAAGTGTCTGGAAGTCTTAACAGATTTACAGAAATAAAACCTGCCAGTTTATTTTCTGAAATATGAGCACTAAAATGAATTAAATGTTGTCTCTTGTAATTTTAAGACCTTACAAAGCTCTTGTTTGGAACTGAACATTAACGACCTCTTAAGGATACTTAATGATTGACAGAATATATATGGTCATTGCTCATGTGGAAATTTAATTCAATATTGATCAAAAGTTCAAATGTTGATAACCTGTAGGGTGGTGTTAAAATTATAATAGGAGTAAAATATATCTGAAGTAAAAAAGATGTTCATTAATGATAAATTTTAATCAATCAGTTGAGCATGATGGTTCACACCTGTAATCCCAACATTTTGGGAGGCCAAGACTGGAAGAATACTTGACCCTTTGAGTTCAAGACCAGCCTGGGCAATATAATGAGACTCTGTCTCTCCCCCAAATAAAAGTTTAATTAATCACCAAACTTTATCCCATAGAAAGAAATAATAAAGGTGAATACCGCTGAATTCATATTAGACCACAGTTGATCCTCACCCCAAATAAAGTGATTAATGGGAGAAAACATTTGAGTTGTCAAGAAAAACAGAATTATATTTGTTATTAACTATATTTGAAGCATGCAGTCAATACAATAAGAATGACAATTCTATTCTAAACAAATACCACATCCTGAAGAATGAACATATTTTGTTTCTGGCAATATAGACACTGCATATAACTAATATTCCTAGATAAAATATAACTTTTATGCATAGAGATCCCAAGACAAAAAAAGGAAAATCCAGTGATAGAAAATAATCAAGAATCTGAGAAATAATTCAGTAAGTTTTGGGGTTCACACAATTTCTTTGGTTTTCTTGCACATTGGGAATCTACATAAAGCCCTAGGCCAGTGCTTGTGATTCTTATGCACAAATAAACATCTTTAATTGAAAGAGATAATTAGAACGAAATTCACCTCCAATACAGGTAAAATATGTCAATCTCTGCCTGTTCAAAGATAGAAAATATATATCCCTTGAGAATTTGTAAACAGCCACTGGTGCCATATTAAGTTTTGATGCTCAAGTATATATTATAATATTATTGTTAGGTTTTTGGAATACTCTCATTGAAACTTTAGTAGTGTGCCACTAATGGTGGTCTGAAGCTATAATACTTCTGGGACACCTGGTCCTAGAAAAAATATCCTACTGCAGGACCATCTATTCAGTTTAGGTAACGCAACTTAAAACCCTCAAGTAGATAAACTTACAAGTTAAGTTTTAAGAATTATATAAAAACTAATTCACCTTTAGAAAGTGTGCAGGGACATGATAAATAATAAGATTAACTCCAGAGAACATCAGAAATATGGAATCTCACAGAAAGTCACCTAAATCACTTAAAGATGATTGGAAGATAAAAAAAAAAAAAGAATCAAAAATATTAGAACTGCAAAAACCTACAGGCTTTTTTGAGAAAAGATCAAATAAAATTTATTGAAATAAAACCTTTTGTACCTTATGATTAAAATGTAATGGAATGATGGTGTAGTCATGCAGAACAAACAGAAGAATTAGTCAATGAAAGGATGAGCCTGAAGAAACTACTCAGAAAGCAGAAAGATAAAGGGATTAAGAAAATATGAAAGACAGATGAAAAGAAATAGGGACCAAAATTAAATGATATATGTTCACAGGCATATACAACAATAAGCAAGAAAGTCCATTAATTGCAATGACAAACCACATATTCCATCTCATCCACCCCTCCTGCTGCAATCGACTGAAAAAGTATGAGAAATTATTTTATCAAAATCTCCACAGAGTTGTTAAGAAAAATAAAAATAATTAGGGAACCAAGATCTGGGAGACAGAGGACGCTCAGAAAGCCGAGTCCAGCAACTACAGCTCCATTCCCCTAAGGGTATCTGTTTATATTGGAAGAAGGAGCTAAGAGGCAAGGAAGCTGAGCAGGGCTTTTCACACACCTATGAGCCTAATGGGACAAAAATCAAACTTTATGCACAAAGAAAAACTCTGGTAAAAGTTCAAAATTTCAGTCATTACCCTTAAATAAGGATGAATCAGAAATCAATCAATTCTTAAAGGAAATTAAGTCCAATTTTGAGTCATCTCCATCCCTGTTTGAATTGCAGTGATCTGTAACCTCCAAAGTCCAGCCTTACTGCTGGCAGAGGCAAATGTAAATCTTCTCTGGAAGGAGATCACTTCTTTATTCAGACCCTATAATTACATCTAATTTTTTTCATATATAATACCAGGCCTCAATAAAATATAACGAAGAGTACTAGAAGACAAGACATGATGAAAAACCAGGGGGAAATTAAAAGGTATTACAGAGTTTCACCAACAATTCAGATAAAGTTTTCATACACAATTAAGAATAACTATGATTGATATTAACATAAAATACAAGACAGAATTATTTGTCTGGAAATCTGGAAACTATAGAAAGAAACACAGACATTTGGGAACTGTAAAGTATAGTAAATGGGTTTATGAGATATCATCTCATGGTAGAGAGAAAAATAGTGAACTGGAAGTTGGAAGAAAATATCCCAACTAAAGCAAAGAAAGATAAACATGTGAAATAGGAAAGATGTATAATATATACATGATGAACAATGAAAAAGTACATCATTCTAATATATGTGAAAATGACGTGAGAATAAAAAAGTTAAAGAAAAGTAAAAAATCTATATATTGAATTATATGATGGCTGAGAGTTTTCCAACACTGGCAAAATGTATCAAGATAAATATTGAAGAATTACTGTAAATAACTATATACATATATATAAAATAAAATGTATACATATGCATATATTGATATATATAATTAAAGACATGTATGATGACAAGACATATATACTGAATATATATTTAATGAAAACCAGATGTAAGTGTATAATTATTAAAACGTTTGAAACAATAATAGAAAATATTTTTAAAAGACAGATTAAAAAATAACAAAAAATGTCGTAAATATTACCAACAAATAAATGGCAATTAAACTAATAGAAGAGTTCTAAAGAGCAATATAAGATATTGGCCAAATAGCTTTTAAATAAAACACCATTGAAATAAAATGTAAAATAAGGACAAGTTTAATTAGACTAACAAGTCTTACTGTCAATAGAACACTTCTTTCTATCATTAGATTAACATCTAAAGGACCAATTTGAGAAAAAGAAATTGATTTCAAGAGAAAGGGATGAGATAAATAAAACAATATTGAGTAAAATTCTGCCATGCATGTGGATAATTCTATATAAAAAAGCAGAATATCTTGTAATTTGATTATATACAATATGATGATAGTGCTACTAATAATGTATGTGCTTATACAAAAAGTATATACAACCATAATATACAAAATGGGAAGTATTCTTTGACTTTAAACCATCCTGAAAATTTAGGAAGAATGTGCAAAACAAAATTAAGGAATAGGAAGTATTAATTGGGGAATGGAATGCTAAATAGGAAGTGTCATGGCATGAGAGAATGTCCTATGTATATTGTATTATCACTTTGAATATCTTATTTTATTAGAATTGTTATACTCCTTCTAAACAGTGGAGGTCTACAGATCTAAGAAAAGGGGCAGGTACATGAATTCTTATATTTCTTCTTAAGAAATAAACATCAAACATTAGCCAAAACTCTTCCTTGATGTGCTAAAGTTACTGGCTACTGATTTAATAGTTAAATTAGCTGGATTTATTTTGTTAAAAATGATTCATTTAGTATAGTACTTCACTGGAATTAAATTGACCATTTTATTCTCTGTAAACCATTTCTTTGCAGTCTTGTAAATGCTACCTACATAATTAAGTGATCAAGCCAGAATGAAACCAAGGATGCCAGTGAGACATTTAATGGTTTATTATGAGATGTATGATAGTGTTTATCTATCTGAAAAATGAGAAAACTGTTTCTGCTCTCATCCTCAACAACTAAATGTGTTTAACATTCAAACCAGCACCAATCAATGTGTATAATTTTGCTGACCTTGAAAAACAATTCAACTGCTAAAGAGTTTACTATTACTAAGTACTCAAATAAGAAAGATAGAATGCTCTAACACAATATAATCAGCAACTGCAGAAGAAAGTTTCTATAGGAAGACAAAGACAGGCTTCTAGAAATGGAAGATTTTAAAGTTGCACAAAAACTCTGAATTATACAATAAAACATAGGATGAAGGAAGGCTGCATAAAGCAACAAGTTGGTTATTTGTGATACAAAGCACAAAGCAAGAATTACGTGGGGCAGGAAGAGGGGCATGCAGATTGCAACCAAACTATTTCTTTATGCTCACTGGTTAAAATTTGTAACCAGTTTGCTCACTGAATTACCCACTATTATCTAAGGAAGAAGCAAGATTGGTCATCATATCTATGTCCCCATTTACATTAGATAATATCTGCTGTGCAAGTCTCCCAGAGGATTCTTTACCTCAGTGACACTCCTCCCAATTTT